>NC_143034.1:16670000-16835000 GCF_057628025.1 Oncorhynchus mykiss | reverse complement strand
GCACGTAATGTGTCTGAAATAACAGTCTGTCTATTTCACCATGTCTGTGTTTCTCTCTCTATTTTCACTCTCTCCGTCCCCCTTCCTGATTTTAAAACAAACATCCTCTCCTCTCCTCTCCTCTCCTCTCCTCTCCTCTCCTCTCCTCTCCTCTCCTCTCCTCTCCTCTCCTCTCCTCTCCTCTCCTCTCCTCTCCTCTCCTCCCCTTATCCCGTCCTACTCCTCTCCTCCCCTCCTCCTCACCTCCTCCCCTCCTCCCTATGACATCACGTGTTTGTGTTTTCTGGCGTTAGGTCTGGGTCAACCAACAGCAACCAACAACAAAATTTACTTTGTAGATAACTCACTTGCCCGTAGATAAAAAATGTAAAACAATTTTATGTGATGTTACTTTCATAAAAACTTTGTACTGTCAATTTACAGGTAACTTCCAAAATAAAGGAAACACCAACATAAAGTGTCTTTATAGGGTGCTGGGGCACCACGAGACAGAACAGCCTCAATGCACCTTGCCATAGATTCTACAAGTGTCTGGAACTCTATCGGAGGGATGCGACAACATTCTTCCACAATAAATGTGGTGTTTTGTTGATGGGGGTGGATAACACTGTCTCAGGCACTGCTCCAGAGTCTCCCATAGGTGTTCAGTTGGGTTGCGATCTGGTGACTGAGGCGGTCATGGCATAAGGTTTCCAAACCATTCAGTGACCCCTCGTGTCCATGAGAAAGGGGACATTGTCATCCTATGGTGGCATAGCCATGGTAGCCAAAATTATGGGCAAAATAATGACATTTTTATACATGACCCTAAGCATGATGGGATGTTAATTGTTGAATTAACTCAGGAACCACAGCTGTGTGGAAGCACCTGCTTTCAATACACTGTGCCCCTCCCTCATTTACTCAAGTTTATTTTATTTTGTCAGTTGCCTTTATGTGCAATCTGTTTATCTAAAATGTGTATTCCAAAGGTCTACAATTTTGTTACTATTCTTATTAATCTCTCTCTCTCTCTCTCTCTCTCTCTCTCTCTCTCTCTCTCTCTCTCTCTCTCTCTCTCTCTTTCCCTTCCCCTCTCTCTCTCTCTCTCTCTACATCTCTCTTTCTCTCTCTCTTTCCCTCCCCCTCTCTCTCTCTCTCTCTCTCTACATATCTCTTTCTCTCTCTCTCTCTCTCTCTCTCTTTCCCTCCCCCCTCTCTCTCTCTCTACATCTCTCTTTCTCTCTCTCTTTCCCTTCCCCTCTCTCTCTCTCTCTCTCTCTACATCTCTCTTTCTCTCTCTCTTTCCCTCCCCCCTCTCTCTCTCTCTCTACCTCTCTCTTTCTCTCTCTCTTTCTCTCTCTCTCTCTCTCTCTCTCTCTTTCCCTCCCCCCCTCTCTCTCTCTCTACATATCTCTTTCTCTCTCTCTCTCTCTTTCCCTCCCCCCCCCTCTCTCTCTCTCTACATCTCTCTTTCTCTCTCTCTTTCCCTCCCCCTCTCTCTCTCTACCTCTCTCTTTCTCTCTCTCTTTCTCTCTCTCTCTCTCTCTCTCCCCCCCCCTTTCTCTCTCAAGGCTGCCAGAGGAAACTGCTGTATAATGATAACAGATTCCGAGACAATGGGCTCGAGACACACACACACACCGAGGACCAGTTTAGCTCATAGGTCATGGGGTCTGGTCTGCACGGCTGATAGGCCTTTATTTATCAAATATGGAACAACCAGGAAATACCAAGCACTTTTCTGAGCGCTTAAAAAAAAAAATGGCTCCCAGAAAATCCCCTGACGTCTTAGTCCTGTTGTCTGGATGTATTCTGGACGTTGAGTTAGTAGTCAGTGGGATTTGACTGTAATGTCTTTGTTATGATTTCATAACTGATAACAATGATAATCCTAACTCCAGATTGATTCATGGAATCAGGTGTGTTGGTCCTGGGCTGGAATAAAACCATATTGTGGGTCTCTAAGACCAGGATCAAAGAACAGTGGGTTGGATTATCTTACATAATACACCAGTCTTCACAAAGTTCAAAGGTCACCTCCTGAAGGTAAAAGGGAACCATAATAGAAGGTCATTGGAAGTTCATCTGAAGGTCATCTGAAGGTCGCGGCTGCGACCGTTGGGCTTTCGAAGGACTAGAGTGTTTGGCCCACCAATGGAATGAGCTCGGTACAATAGAATCTGGACGACCAAAGTGCATTGTTGGTTTGTCTAGCCTGAGGTCTGTGTCCAAAACCTTAGTTAGGGAGACTTCACTTTGTAGACTGTCCCAAAATCTGCCTTCATGTACATATCTGCCTCAAATACCTTGTACCTCTGCACACAGATATGGGTACTCCCTGTATATAGCTCCATTCTTGTGTATGTTACTATTGTCATTGTTATTATAATTGTTTAACTCTGCATCATTGGGAAGGGCACGTAAGCAAGCATTTCACGGTTAAGTCCACACCCATTGTGTTCGACGCATGTGAGAAATAAAATAAGATTTCGATTGATTTTGACTTGATTTGATCTAGAAGACATCAAATGCTCTCTTGTAAGACATTTGTAGACAACATCGATGTGGTCTACACAGGAGGGAAATGTCTGGGGAAGTCCCTTCATGTAGTGAGACCTCAGGTGCATTGTGCAATATGGCTTCTGTGTATCAACCTTGTGTTGCTGGAGCAACACACGAAGGGTAGAAGAACCAGTGATTTATCACAATCCAACGCAGAGCAAGGCACTAATTGCTCCTGTAAATCGCTCTGGAAAAGGGCGTCTGTTAAATGACTCAAATGGAAATGTAATCCAGCCAGGTCCTGGACTAAAAACCGTGTTCTACAGAGATTTAGTTTTAAATCTAGGACCATGCAAAATGTGTGTCTGGGAAACTGGCCCTTTGAGTTAGTTTTGAGTTAGATGCCTACTGTAGTCACATAGATTATTGTATGTACAGTATGTACGTATGTATGTATGTTTGTATGTATGTACGTATGTATGTATGTATGTATGTACGTATGTATGTACATACTGAGGACTACTGCACAGTAGGTGACATAGATTATTGTATGTGTTGAGGCCTACTGTAGTAATATAGATTATTGTATGTGTTGAGGCCTACTGTAGTAATATAGATTATTGTATGTGTTGAGGCCTACTCTAGTAATATATATTATTGTATGTGTTGAGGCCTACTCTAGTAATATATATTATTGTATGTGTTGAGGCCTACTCTAGTAATATATATTATTGTATGTGTTGAGGCCTACTGTAGGTGACATAGATTATTGTATGTATTGAGGCCTACTCTAGTAATATATATTATTGTATGTGTTGAGGCCTACTCTAGTAATATATATTATTGTATGTGTTGAGGCCTACTGTAGGTGACATAGATTATTGTATGTGTTGAGGCCTACTGTAGTAATATAGATTATTGTATGAATTGAGGCCTACTGTAGTAATATAGATTATTGTATGTGTTGAGGCCTACTCTAGTAATATATATTATTGTATGTGTTGAGGCCTACTGTAGGTGACATAGATTATTGTATGTGTTGAGGCCTACTGTAGTAATATAGATTATTGTATGAATTGAGGCCTACTGTAGTAATATAGATTATTGTATGTGTTGAGGCCTACTGTAGTAATATAGATTATTGTATGAATTGAGGCCTACTGTAGTAATATAGATTATTGTATGAATTGAGGCCTACTGTAGTAATATAGATTATTGTATGAATTGAGGCCTACTGTAGTAATATAGATTATTGTATATGTTGAGGCCTACTCTAGTAATATATATTATTGTATGAATTGAGGCCTACTGTAGTAATATAGATTATTGTATGAGGCCTACTGTAGTAATATAGATTATTGTATGAATTGAGGCCTACTGTAGGTGACATGGATTATTGTATGTGTTGAGGCCTACTGTAGTAATATAGATTATTGTATGAATTGAGGCCTACTGTAGTAATATAGATTATTGTATGAATTGAGGCCTACTGTAGTAATATAGATTATTGTATGAATTGAGGCCTACTGTTATAATATAGATTATTGTATGTATTGAGGCCTACTGTAGTAATATAGATTATTGTATGATTTGAGGCCTACTGTAGGTGACATAGATTATTGTATGATTTGAGGCCTACTGTAGGTGACATAGATTATTGTATGAATTGAGGCCTACTGTAGTAATATAGATTATTGTATGAATTGAGGCCTACTGTAGGTGACATAGATTATTGTATGAATTGAGGCCTACTGTAGTAATATAGATTATTGTATGAATTGAGGCCTACTGTAGGTGACATAGATTATTGTATGAATTGAGGCCTACTGTAGGTGACATGGATTATTGTATGAATTGAGGCCTACTGTAGGTGACATAGATTATTGTATGAATTGAGGCCTACTGTAGTAATATAGATTATTGTATGAATTGAGGCCTACTGTAGGTGACATAGATTATTGTATGTGTTGAGGCCTACTGTAGTAAAATGTGAGTAACCAATGTGACAAACAGTGACACATTCAATAGAGCTAGGGTGATATAATTACATTTGACAAATTCAGGTCGTACCATCCCCGTTTCATTCCGTTTACTTTAGTTTAACAAATGTTAAACATCGTTGTCACCATATTAGCTAATGTCATAGTCAACATAGCTACTCAAACTGACCAAGAGTCAATGTGTACAATCACACAGTATAGTGTACAGCAAATAGTTAAGCAGTTAACACACACAGTTGACACACACAGATGCTCCACTGCCCCCCCCCCCCCCCCCCCCCCCCCCAATGATCTTTGATGGGTCTAGGAGCCTTAGAAGAGCCCTAGAAGAGGATGTATACCACAACAATAGCAGAAATCGGTTGGGTTGTTCTGTAGTTCCGACCAGAGAAACCTCTTCAAGGGTAGAGGTTTGTATCTGGATGGCCCTAATTGTAGTTTATACACATATGAAAGATCTCTTTCAAGATCAAACGTAAGTCTCACAACCGTTTTGTTATTCTTTTGTTTGAAAATTGAGATGCCCATGTAGATTGGGCAGTGGGAGATAAAGAGGGAGAGCAGGGGAGGAGGAGGAAGAGGGGAGGAAGAGGGGAGGAAGGGGAGGAGGAAGTTGAGGAGGGGGAGGGGGGAGTAAGAGCAGAGGAGGGGGAGGAAGGAGGATGAGGGGGAGGAGGAGGAGGAGGAGGAAGAGGGGTGGAAGGGGAGGAGGAAGAGGAGCAAGAGGAAGAGGAGAGGAAGATGAGGAGGAGGTGGGGGTGAGGAGTAGGAGGAGGTGGAAGAGTGGAGGAAGGGGAGGACGGTGGGGGGAGAAGGAGGAGAAAGAGGAGGTGGATGATGAGGATGAGGAAAAGGACGAGGGGAGGAAGGGGAGGAGGAAGAGGAGCAGACAGACAAACAGACATTCATTCTTGGCTCTAATAGACTGCTAAGTGACTAACAAGTCCTGAACAATGAAAGTATTCAACTTAATTCTCTATATCTACCACCTATTACCAAGCTTCTACACTTTGTGTCAGTGTGTGTGTCGGGGGACTAATTTCTAATTGTTTTTAGTTTCTCTGTCATCAGAGTCTAACTATAGCCTATGATGTGCTGCCCTGGCTGAGGGGGCGGCACACCCATCACACACACATGGACGCACACGTGTGTGTGTGCTGATGAACAGTTCTAGGTAAGGGCAGTGGAGTATCCCTGGCTAGCATACAGCCTAGCCACTCAGGCTTATATGGTTCAATGGTGACATCATGTGTCCAATAGGCAGAAATACAAGAAACAACAGCAGAGTGGAAATAGTTATGAATCAATGTATTAATAGTTCATCAAATAGTCCATTTATTGTTTGGTTCATTTATTGTCTTACTTTGAGCTGATTTACAACATTATGTTTATACTCTATTGACAATTAACCACAATGTAAGAAATGCACATGTAAAATTGTCTTTAATGTATCTAAAATAGGTAATAATTACAAATGAGACAATAAAACAAGCAATATCATGACACTGAACAATATGGTATTACCTAATATAAAATATAAAATGACCAGTAATGACTGACAGCAATACAAAGTAAAACATATTTTAACACATCAGGAGCAACTTGGTCCAAGAGCAAAATATATTTAAAAAACTGTTATCAATATTATCCACATTAATCACTGAGAATGTGATCACAAATCATGAAATTGGTAAAATCACACCGGAAAAGAGCAGAAGCATAAACCAACCCATTTTTCACCAATATACATCATTATAATTACAAGTTAAGAGAATTCAACTGAAACGTTAAAGTCTGGAAAATATGAGCCTGGAAGGGATGAGAGAGCCAAGCCTATGGGTTCGTAGCTTCAACCTCACAGCAAACACACACACTTACTGATTAATGGACTGCTGAATGTAATTTTTTTGTTTTTTGTTTGCTGTTTTCCATATTATGTCTATCTCTGATTAGCTACCCAGGAAAGGGCTGAAAATAGCCCATATTAATATATGTAGCCTTAGAAATAAGGTTCATGAAATCAATAACTTGCTACCATCAGATAACATTCATATATTAGCCATTTCTGAGACCCACTTAGCTAATTCATTTGATGATACAGCAATAGGAATAATAGGGATATAGCATCTATAGAAGAGACATGAATGCTTTAGGGGGAGGTGTTGCTGTATATATTCAGAGCCATATCCCTGTAATGCTAAAAGACGATATCATGTCAAGTGTTATTGAAGTGTTGTGGTTGCAGGTTCACTTGGCTCATCTAAAGCCTATTCTTCAGTAGGTGTTGCTATAGGTCACCAAGTGCTAACAGTCAGTATCGAAATGATATGTGTGAAATGCTTGATGGTGTATCTGATGTAAACAGAGAGGTCTACTTTTTGGGGGACCTGAATATTGACTGGTTTTCCTCAAGCTGTCCACTCAAGAGGAAGCTTCTCACTGTAACCAGTGCCTGTAATCTGGTTCAGGTTATTAATCAACCTACCAGGGTGTTTACAAACACTACAGGAACAAGATCATCTACATGTATCGATCACATTTTTACTAAAAGTGTAGAACCATTGGCTGCAGTTGGAACCATTGGCTACCCTTTGGATACAGTGATCACAATATAATGGCTATATCCAGGAAAGCCAAAGTCCCAACAGCTGGGCCTAAAATACTGTATTAAAGATCATACAAAAGATTTGCTGTGACGTGACTCTTATAAGTGTAATTAACAAAATATCAAAATCCCCATCAAAATCCATCTGTTAACAATAGAGATATATTTTTAATGGGCTGCGTGTCAATCCACCACATCCGCCGATGTCGCCCTTCCTCATCTGTGCTGAAAGGTGGCAGAGCTAGAGTGGTGTTTGTCAGATCATGGGACATCCCGAAAATTGGTCTTCTCACAAAATCGTATGCACAATAGCATCCGAAGGGTTTGGCCTTTAAACTCTGACCTCTCTGGGGCTTAGACTCTAGAGGGTTTTATTAACCTGGTTGATCATCTCATAAGTCCCTATACAGGAGTAACTGTCTGAATAATAACTATTGACAGAGTATTGTTGGGAAGTGGGCTCATCTAGACGTTGTCCGTTCTTGTACCAGATGTAGGTGGGGTTGTCAGTCAGAGTACAGGTGGTGATACAGGTCAGTGTCTTCTGTCCCTCTGCAGCAGGAGTCACCTTCACCTGCAGACCTGAAACAATATGTATAAAACCACATACACCTCTGTGTTAACAGAATGGTTAATATATTTTCTCCTGTAATTCATTATGATTTACAGTTGTATCATACAGGGTAGTATTACCTGTGACAGACAGAGTTGTTCCTGGGAAACTATGACCCCATTCAAAGTTGTGAGTTTTAAAAGTGAAGCTATACTCAGCTGAGTCCTCCTCTCTCAGATCTGAGATTCTCAGGGTGGAGCGACCTCTCTCCTTCTCTTCAGCATACTGTATCGAACTTCTTCTTCGTCTGATGAGGAGTAGGAAGGATCGGACCAAAATGCAGCGTTGTAAGTGTCCATGATAATTTATTATCTCAGAACACCAAAAATAGAAAATAACAACGTGAAGGAACGTAATGAAAATCTAAACAGTCCCGTATGGTGCAAACACTGAAACGGAAAACAACTACCCACAACCCATAGTGGGAAAGCAGGCTGCCTAAGTATGGTTCTCAATCAGAGACAACGATTGACTGCTGCCTCTGATTGGGAACCATACCAGGCCAAACACATAGAAATATAACACACAGAACAAAACAGAATGCCCACCCCAACTCACGCCCTGACCAAACTAAAAGAGAGACATAAAAAAGGAACTAAGGTCAGGACGTGACACAAACCAGAGTGATGATGTGACGATATCATAACCACTGTCATAAGTACAGGATATGTCCACTGTTGACCCCTTCAGGGCACATATTCTCTTCCTGGTGTAAAACACTCTGATGCAGCTCTGACCCTGAACACCTGTAATATAATGACATGCCATGAGGACCTTGTCTTAGTTCTTTATAGAAATGCTAATAGTTGTCAAATGACACAGAAGTTATACAGTATATACAATTCTGAATTAAAGAAACACTCACACACTGCAGGAGAGAGGAGATCCTCATGGCCTTTTACAGCACAGGAGTAGCTGTCTTCATAGTTACTGGAGACTGGGTCTTTGTACTGGGAGGAGGTGCTCTCATCTAGATGTTGTCCGTTCTTGTACCAGATGTAGGTGGGGTTACCAGTCAGAGTACAGGTGGTGCTACAGGTCAGTGTCTTATCCTGATGTCCACCAGTTACCTTCACCTGAAGACCTGGAGAAAAACAATATCACTGTAAATCCCTTTATCACTGACTTAACACTCTAATACAAATAAGAAAGAAATCCTATGTTATACAGACATAAACCAAGAAAATTTTCCAGAACTAAATGGAATTCAACAGTTTAACTATATTGAATGTTACTGTACACATTATAGTGATTATACATTACAGACCCATTTCCTCACACTAACAGCATTTGTCCACACTTTGTTGCCGTACTCTACTTGCTGAGTGTGAATGGAAACCACAGAAAGGACCTAAGTGTTACTCAGTGAGGTGTAAAAGACAACTATTCCAGAAAATAAGAAGCCCCTAACAGACGATGTCACTGAACACACAGAATAACATTAAGATAACATTACTAAAACATTATGAATGAGATCATACCTGCTACAGACCAGAGAAAGACCACCAACACACTTCCTGCTGTTCTCAAGGACATTGTTGCATCTCCCACCCTGCAGTCTTAGAAACATAAACAACAACTCACTCTATAGCTGGTGAATAACTCCACCTGATACATTTAAGTAGAAACTGTAAATGGGGTACAGGGCCTCATTACTGAAAATGAACCAGGCTCATATTGTGTTGTATTGTGCTATATGGTTGTCTATGTGAATACTGTCTGTCTGTAAGTCTATTGCACTATGTATGTAATGTGTGTGAGGTGTTGCATGTCTGTTGCATGTCTGTCTACGTCTCTCTATTTAAGATGATATGCTGTAATAATTTAACCAAATAACCTAACCAAATAGAGAAATAAAACGTCTCTCTAAGGTCAGGGCGTGACACTGAGACAGTGTTTACTGCATAACTTCCGGTGTTTCAAACAAAGTCTCTTGACATAGATTGCAAGGTTAAGCAATGGCCTGATGCAAGGTTAAGCAATGGCCTGATGCAAGGTTAAGCAATGGCCTGATGTCCTTGTTCAACTTCAATGGCCATCAGGCAAAGCGAGGATTCGGAAACAACTGTGTACTCTGTCAACGGTACTGACAAACATGTCATTATTCTGTAGTATATTTTGTAGTAATAACTGGACGGTTTGAGCCCTGAAAGCTGATTGGCTAACAGCCATGATATATTTAAGCAATATTGCATGAGAGCCCATGTGTTATGATGACATTTTTATCATGGCTGTGAGTGTCATAGCCTTAAAAGCAAAGTCCTCTGGGTTTTGTTGTACCGTAACCACACAATACATGATTCATCTGTATCCAGGCATGCTGAGTTGCGTTGTGCATAAAAGCCTGTACTACACCCTCCACTTCTTAAGGACCGAACCCCTTTTTTTCAATTTTCGCCTAAAATTACATACCCACATTTAACTGCCTGTAGCTCAGGACCTGAAGCAAGGATATGCATATTCTTGATACCATTTGAAAGGAAACACTTTGAAGTTTGTGGAAATGTGAAATGAATGTAGGCAAATATAACATTAGATTTGGTAAAAGATACAAAGAAATAAAAATCAGTTTTTTGGTATTTTCTTTGTACAATCATTATTGAAATGCAAGAGAAAAGACATGATGTATTATTCCAGCCCAAGCACAATTTAGACTTTGGCCACAAGATGGCCGCAGTGTATGTGCAAAGTAGACTGTAGACTGATCCAATGAACCATTGCACATCTGTTCAAGATGTTGTATCAAGACTGCCCAAATGTGCCAAATTGGTTTATTCATACATTTTCAAGTTCATTATTGTGCACTCTAGCCTTTAGCACAATGCAGATGTTGCCTGTAATCCATGGCTTCTGGTTGGGATATGTAGGTACGGTCACTGTGGGGACAACGTCGTCGATGCACTGATTGATGAAGACAATAACTGAGGTGGTATATTCCTCAATGCCATTTGATGAATCCCGGAACATGTTCCAGTCTGTGCTAGAAAAAAAGGTCCTGTAGCGTAGCATCCACGTCATCTGACCACTTCGTATTGAGCGAGTCCTGGGTACTTCCTGCTTTAGTTTTTTCTTGTATGCAGGAATCAGGAGGATATAATTATGGTCAGATTTGCCAAATGGAGGGCGGGGTGCTCTACTCTACTGTATTGTGGGATACTTGTATAAATTCATCTTTTTAAGATTTTCAAGTTAACAGATGATAAAGACAGACTAGGCTGTAATATTTAAAGCAACATTTTATTGCTTTAAAGTTTAAAACATTTTATTGTCTTAAACTTTGAGCTAATTCACAACAAAATGCATAGTTTACACTGAATCACACTGTATTGGAAATAATCATAAAAAATGTCACCAGAAATCAAGTGTGATTGTGATATTAATATTCATAAATGCCATGGCACAATAATGTCTGACAGCAATACAAAGTCAGTCAATTAACACATCAGGAGCAACTAGGTGCGAAAGCAAAACATGTTAAAAGCTGTTTTCAATATTATAGATATTTTACAATGGGGAAATGTCCCATTGTAAAAGAGTAGAAGTATAATCCATCTTATTTATCTTCAATATATATAATTAACGTTACAAGGAAAAAACATTAAACTTCAATGTTTGCGGAGAAGTTAAAGTTCATTGTCTGGAAAACCTAGGCCCAAGTTCTGCATAGATTATTTGAATGCAAGGTTCTGTGGTGGTTGTCTTCAATCCAGGTTCTGTGGTGGTTCTCTTCAGTCCAGGTTCTATGGTGGCTTAGTATCTATTTGAGGGGGATGTGTCACTGGGTGAGTCTCTCACATTCTGAACAAAGGCACACTGAAGGAGCACTTTATACACCACTTCATAAAATGTTTAGGAACAAACACAAACACACACACACACACCTACTACCAGGGTGTAACTCTGGTGACCTGATATTCTTCTTCAGAGATGTGCACATGTCACTGTTAGGGTCAGGATGGACACTCTGTAGAGAGAGTGAGAGAGGGAGGGTGTGAGGGGGGGAGGGTGTGAGGGAGGGAGGGAGGGAGGGAGGGAGGGAGGGAGGGAGGGAGGGAGGGGAAATGCATGAGCACTTTGAGACACCTCTATCATTTTCTCTAAACACAAACACATAATAAGAGACTTACAGCCAGAGTGTCGTAGTCAGTTGAACTGGTCTTCACGTTCAGACCTGTGTACGTGTCACTGTTAGGGTCATGGTGGACACTCTGGAGAGAGCGGGAAATGGAGAGAGAACATAGTAAAAGTGAAAATAGTGTGAAAGAGACTGTCATGATACAGTAGATTAATGTCACCAGGTGTGAAGGTGGAGGTGTAACTGATATAATCACCTGTGTGTCTGTTGTGGCATCACTTCCTCCTGTGGATCTCCTGTAAAGAGGAACAGAGCTGACCTCTAGTGGAGGTTGATGTGTTACTAATGCAGTATATCTCAATGAAAGACTCACCTCTTCAGAGTGCAGTAGATGGTGACTAGAAGAACTCCAGCAGTCAGGACAGCCCCCACCCCCATTACAGGAACCCAGGGAAACACTGCTGCAGGATCAGGGGTTGAAGTGTCAATAGGTTAGAACATATATCTGTTAAATCAGTCATATCACAGAGCACCCGAAATAGACAAAACATGACATACTTACACATGACATTAATATGGACAGGGATGGAAGTCTCTGTCCCTTTAATGTTTCTAGCTTCACAGTAGTATTCTCCTCTGTCCTCAGAGATGATGTTAGTGATGCTGTAACTCTGTCCTGATGCTTTTGGTGAGGCTACGTTCTTCTTGTACCAGGTGTATTTGTCCGCAGGTGGGTTGGCATCACTGCTGCAGGTCAGAGTCACTGAACTGCCCTCCACTATTTCACCAGAGGGACTGACTGACACTGAGGTGTTCTTTGGTCCATCTGGTGTAAAAGACATTTGATATAGTAAAAGTACAAATGAGGTCAGTTAAATATTATATTAACTTTCCACAAATGTACAGTTGAAGTCGGAACTTCACATACACCTTAGCCAAATAAATTTAAACTCAGTTTTTCACAATTCATGACATTTAATCCTAGTAACAATTCCCTGTTGTAGGTCAGTTAGGATAACTACTATTTTAAGAATGTGAAATGTCAGAATAATTGTAGAGAGAGTGATTTATTTCAGCTTTTATTTCTTTCATCACATTCCCAGTGAGTCAGAAGTTTACATACACTCAATTAGCATTTGGTAGCATTGCTTTTATATTCTTTAACTTGGGTCTGTCACGTTCTGACCTCTATTTCCTTTGTTTTGTATGTAGTTTGTATGGTCAGGGCGTGAGTTGGGTGGGCAGTCTATGTTTGTTTTCTATGATTTGGGTATTTCTATGTTTCGGCCTAGTATGGTTCTCAATCAGAGGCAGGTGTCATTAGTTGTCTCTGATTGAGAATCATACTTAGGTAGCCTGGGTTTCACTGTGTGTTTGTGGGTGATTGTTCCTGTCACTGTGTTTGTTGTCACAGGATAGGACTGTTTTGCGTTTTCACATTTCTTGTTTTTGTTAGTTTGTTCATGTGTAGTGATTTATTAAAACATGAATAACCACCACGCTGCGCTTTGGTCCGCTTCTCTTCCTCCTACAGACGAACGCCCTTACAGAATCACCCACCACAACAGGACCAAGCAGCGTGTCAACAGGCAGGAGCAGCAGGAGAAGCAACAGCGGCAGCAGGAGATACGTAGTAAGGAATTCTGGACATGGGAGGAAATCCTCGACGGGAGAGGACCCTGGGCTAAGCCAGGAGAATATTGCCGCCCCAAGGCCGAGCTGGAGGCAGCAAAAGCAGAGAGGCGGCATTCTGAGAAGCAAGCACGGCGGCGCGGACGGAAGCCCGAGAGTCACCCCCAAAAATTTCTTGGGGGGGGGCACAGGGGGAGTGTGGCAGAGTCAGGAGTCAGACCTGAGCCAACTCCCCCCGTTTATCGTGAGGAGCCAAGGAGGAGCTCAGAACCAGAGCTGGTGTTGGAGGTGAGCGAAGCAGAGACTGTGAAGGAGTTAATGGGGAAATTGGAGGAGAGTGATATGAGGGACTTGCTGGTTTGGTGCATGAGGCACGACATTCGCCCGACGGAGCGTGTCAGGGATTTAATGGCACCGGGGTCAGCTCTCCATACGCATCCTGAGGTACGAGCGAGGGGTCTGGTGAAGACTGTGCCAGCCTCACGCACCAGGCCTCCTGTGCATCTCCCTAGCCTTGCACGTCCTGTGCCATCTCAGCACTACAGTGCTCCTAGCAGTGCTAACTGTGGCGGGCGTGGTGCTGGTCAGGCACCGTGTTATGCAGTTGTGCGCACGGTGTCCCCAGTACGCGTGCTTAGCCCGGTGCGCTACATCCCAGCCCCCCACATCTGCCGGGCTAGGGTGAAGATCCAGCCAGGGCGGTTGGTGCCAGCCCTGCTCTCAAGATCTCCAGTACGCCTTCACGGTCCGGTCTATCCGTCACCACCTCCACGCACCAGCCCTCCGGTGGCAGCTCCCCGTACCAGGCTGTCTCTCCGGCCCATCCTTGCAGGGGCTCTCTCCTCTCCAGCGCTGCCGGAGTCTCCCGCCTCTCCGGCGCTACCAGAGCCTTCCTCCTCGCCAGTGCCGCCCGTCAGTCCGGCGGTTCCAGAGCCTTCCTCCTCTCCAGCGCCGCCAGTGCCGCCCGTCTGCCCAGCGCCGCCAGTGCCGCCCGTCTGCCCAGCGCCGCCCGTCTGCCCAGCGCCGCCAGTGCCGCCCGTCTGCCCAGCGCCGCCAGTGCCGCCCGTCTGCCCAGCGCCGCCAGTGCCGCCCGTCTGCCCAGCGCCGCCAGTGCCGCCCGTCTGTAAAAGAGTAGAAGTATAATCCATCTTATTTATCTTCAATATATATAATTAACGTTACAAGGAAAAAACATTCAACTTCAATGTTTGCGGAGAAGTTAAAGTTCATTGTCTGGAAAACCTAGGCCCAAGTTCTGCATAGATTATTTTAATGCAAGGTTCTGTGGTGGTTGTCTTCAATCCAGGTTCTGTGGTGGTTCTCTTCAGTCCAGGTTCTATGGTGGCTTAGTATCTATTTGAGGGGGATGTGTCACTGGGTGAGTCTCTCACATTCTGAACAAAGGCACACTGAAGGAGCACTTTATACACCACTTCATAAAATGTTTAGGAACAAACACAAACACACACACACACCTACTACCAGGGTGTAACTCTGGTGACCTGATATTCTTCTTCAGAGATGTGCACATGTCACTGTTAGGGTCAGGATGGACACTCTGTAGAGAGAGTGAGAGAGGGAGGGTGTGAGGGGGGGAGGGTGTGAGGGAGGGAGGGAGGGAGGGAGGGAGGGGAAATGCATGAGCACTTTGAGACACCTCTATCATTTTCTCTAAACACAAACACATAATAAGAGACTTACAGCCAGAGTGTCGTAGTCAGTTGAACTGGTCTTCACGTTCAGACCTGTGTACGTGTCACTGTTAGGGTCATGGTGGACACTCTGGAGAGAGCGGGAAATGGAGAGAGAACATAGTAAAAGTGAAAATAGTGTGAAAGAGACTGTCATGATACAGTAGATTAATGTCACCAGGTGTGAAGGTGGAGGTGTAACTGATATAATCACCTGTGTGTCTGTTGTGGCATCACTTCCTCCTGTGGATCTCCTGTAAAGAGGAACAGAGCTGACCTCTAGTGGAGGTTGATGTGTTACTAATGCAGTATATCTCAATGAAAGACTCACCTCTTCAGAGTGCAGTAGATGGTGACTAGAAGAACTCCAGCAGTCAGGACAGCCCCCACCCCCATTACAGGAACCCAGGGAAACACTGCTGCAGGATCAGGGGTTGAAGTGTCAATAGGTTAGAACATATATCTGTTAAATCAGTCATATCACAGAGCACCCGAAATAGACAAAACATGACATACTTACACATGACATTAATATGGACAGGGATGGAAGTCTCTGTCCCTTTAATGTTTCTAGCTTCACAGTAGTATTCTCCTCTGTCCTCAGAGATGATGTTAGTGATGCTGTAACTCTGTCCTGATGCTTTTGGTGAGGCTACGTTCTTCTTGTACCAGGTGTATTTGTCCGCAGGTGGGTTGGCATCACTGCTGCAGGTCAGAGTCACTGAACTGCCCTCCACTATTTCACCAGAGGGACTGACTGACACTGAGGTGTTCTTTGGTCCATCTGGTGTAAAAGACATTTGATATAGTAAAAGTACAAATGAGGTCAGTTAAATATTATATTAACTTTCCACAAATGTACAGTTGAAGTCGGAACTTCACATACACCTTAGCCAAATAAATTTAAACTCAGTTTTTCACAATTCATGACATTTAATCCTAGTAACAATTCCCTGTTGTAGGTCAGTTAGGATAACTACTATTTTAAGAATGTGAAATGTCAGAATAATTGTAGAGAGAGTGATTTATTTCAGCTTTTATTTCTTTCATCACATTCCCAGTGAGTCAGAAGTTTACATACACTCAATTAGCATTTGGTAGCATTGCTTTTATATTCTTTAACTTGGGTCTGTCACGTTCTGACCTCTATTTCCTTTGTTTTGTATGTAGTTTGTATGGTCAGGGCGTGAGTTGGGTGGGCAGTCTATGTTTGTTTTCTATGATTTGGGTATTTCTATGTTTCGGCCTAGTATGGTTCTCAATCAGAGGCAGGTGTCATTAGTTGTCTCTGATTGAGAATCATACTTAGGTAGCCTGGGTTTCACTGTGTGTTTGTGGGTGATTGTTCCTGTCACTGTGTTTGTTGTCACAGGATAGGACTGTTTTGCGTTTTCACATTTCTTGTTTTTGTTAGTTTGTTCATGTGTAGTGATTTATTAAAACATGAATAACCACCACGCTGCGCTTTGGTCCGCTTCTCTTCCTCCTACAGACGAACGCCCTTACAGAATCACCCACCACAACAGGACCAAGCAGCGTGTCAACAGGCAGGAGCAGCAGGAGAAGCAACAGCGGCAGCAGGAGATACGTAGTAAGGAATTCTGGACATGGGAGGAAATCCTCGACGGGAGAGGACCCTGGGCTAAGCCAGGAGAATATTGCCGCCCCAAGGCCGAGCTGGAGGCAGCAAAAGCAGAGAGGCGGCATTCTGAGAAGCAAGCACGGCGGCGCGGACGGAAGCCCGAGAGTCACCCCCAAAAATTTCTTGGGGGGGGGCACAGGGGGAGTGTGGCAGAGTCAGGAGTCAGACCTGAGCCAACTCCCCCCGTTTATCGTGAGGAGCCAAGGAGGAGCTCAGAACCAGAGCTGGTGTTGGAGGTGAGCGAAGCAGAGACTGTGAAGGAGTTAATGGGGAAATTGGAGGAGAGTGATATGAGGGACTTGCTGGTTTGGTGCATGAGGCACGACATTCGCCCGACGGAGCGTGTCAGGGATTTAATGGCACCGGGGTCAGCTCTCCATACGCATCCTGAGGTACGAGCGAGGGGTCTGGTGAAGACTGTGCCAGCCTCACGCACCAGGCCTCCTGTGCATCTCCCTAGCCTTGCACGTCCTGTGCCATCTCAGCACTACAGTGCTCCTAGCAGTGCTAACTGTGGCGGGCGTGGTGCTGGTCAGGCACCGTGTTATGCAGTTGTGCGCACGGTGTCCCCAGTACGCGTGCTTAGCCCGGTGCGCTACATCCCAGCCCCCCACATCTGCCGGGCTAGGGTGAAGATCCAGCCAGGGCGGTTGGTGCCAGCCCTGCTCTCAAGATCTCCAGTACGCCTTCACGGTCCGGTCTATCCGTCACCACCTCCACGCACCAGCCCTCCGGTGGCAGCTCCCCGTACCAGGCTGTCTCTCCGGCCCATCCTTGCAGGGGCTCTCTCCTCTCCAGCGCTGCCGGAGTCTCCCGCCTCTCCGGCGCTACCAGAGCCTTCCTCCTCGCCAGTGCCGCCCGTCAGTCCGGCGGTTCCAGAGCCTTCCTCCTCTCCAGCGCCGCCAGTGCCGCCCGTCTGCCCAGCGCCGCCAGTGCCGCCCGTCTGCCCAGCGCCGCCCGTCTGCCCAGCGCCGCCAGTGCCGCCCGTCTGCCCAGCGCCGCCAGTGCCGCCCGTCTGCCCAGCGCCGCCAGTGCCGCCCGTCTGCCCAGCGCCGCCAGTGCCGCCCGTCTGCCCAGCGCCGCCAGTGCCGCCCGTCTGCCCAGCGCTTCCAGAACCTTCCTCCTCTCCAGCGCCGCCAGTGCCGCCCGTCTGCCCAGCGCCGCCAGTGCCGCCCGTCTGCCCAGCGCCGCCAGTGCCGCCCGTCTGCCCAGCGCCGCCAGTGCCGCCCGTCTGCCCAGCGCCGCCAGTGCCGCCCGTCTGCCCAGCGCCGCCAGTGCCGCCCGTCTGCCCAGAGCCGCCCGTCTGCCCAGCGCCGCCCGTCTGCCAGGAGCCGCCAGTGCCGCCCGTCAGCCAGGGGCCGCCAGTGCCGCCCGTCAGCCAGGGGCCGCCAGTCAGCCAGGGGCCGCCAGTGCCGCCAGTCAGCCAGGGGCCGCCAGTAAGCCAGGGGCCGCCAGTGCCGTCAGTCAGGCACCGTGTTATGCAGTTGTGCGCACGGTGTCCCCAGTACGCGTGCTTAGCCCGGTGCGCTACATCCCAGCCCCCCACATCTGCCGGGCTAGGGTGAAGATCCAGCCAGGGCGGTTGGTGCCAGCCCTGCTCTTAAGATCTCCAGTACGCCTTCACGGTCCGGTCTATCCGTCACCACCTCCACGCACCAGCCCTCCGGTGGCAGCTCCCCGTACCAGGCTGTCTCTCCGGCCCATCCTTGCAGGGGCTCTCTCCTCTCCAGCGCTGCCGGAGTCTCCCGCCTCTCCGGCGCTACCAGAGCCTTCCTCCTCGCCAGTGCCGCCCGTCAGTCCGGCGGTTCCAGAGCCTTCCTCCTCTCCAGCGCCGCCAGTGCCGCCCGTCTGCCCAGCGCCGCCAGTGCCGCCCGTCTGCCCAGCGCCGCCAGTGCCGCCCGTCTGCCCAGCGCCGCCCGTCTGCCCAGCGCCGCCAGTGCCGCCCGTCTGCCCAGCGCCGCCAGTGCCGCCCGTCTGCCCAGCGCCGCCAGTGCCGCCCGTCTGCCCAGCGCCGCCAGTGCCGCCCGTCTGCCCAGCGCCGCCAGTGCCGCCCGTCTGCCCAGCGCTTCCAGAACCTTCCTCCTCTCCAGCGCCACCAGTGCCGCCCGTCTGCCCAGCGCCGCCAGTGCCGCCCGTCTGCCCAGCGCCGCCAGTGCCGCCCGTCTGCCCAGCGCCGCCAGTGCCGCCCGTCTGCCCAGCGCCGCCAGTGCCGCCCGTCTGCCCAGCGCTTCCAGAACCTTCCTCCTCTCCAGCGCCACCAGTGCCGCCCGTCTGCCCAGCGCCGCCAGTGCCGCCCGTCTGCCCAGCGCCGCCAGTGCCGCCCGTCTGCCCAGCGCCGCCAGTGCCGCCCGTCTGCCCAGCGCCGCCAGTGCCGCCCGTCTGCCCAGCGCCGCCCGTCTGCCCAGCGCCGCCCGTCTGCCAGGAGCCGCCAGTGCCGCCCGTCAGCCAGGGGCCGCCAGTGCCGCCCGTCAGCCAGGGGCCGCCAGTCAGCCAGGGGCCGCCAGTGCCGCCAGTCAGCCAGGGGCCGCCAGTAAGCCAGGGGCCGCCAGTGCCGTCAGTCAGCCAGGGGCCGCCCGAGCAGCTGCCCCTCTGTCCAGAGCAGCTGTCGCCCCTCTGTCCCGAGCAGCTGCCGCCCCTCTGTCCCGAGCAGCTGCCGCCCCTCTGTCCCGAGCAGCTATCGCCCCTCTGTCCCGAGCAGCTATCGCCCCTCTGTCCCGAGCAGCAAATCGCCCCTCTGTCCCGAGCAGCTATCGCCCCTCTGTCCCGAGCAGCTATCGCCCCTCTGTCCCGAGCAGCTATCGCCCCTCTGTCCCGAGCAGCTATCGCCCCTCTGTCCCGAGCAGCTATCGCCCCTCTGTCCCGAGCAGCTATCGCCCCTCTGTCCCGAGCTGCTATCGCCCCTCTGTCCCGAGCTGCTATCGCCCCTCTGTCCCGAGCTGCTATCGCCCCTCTGTCCCGAGCAGTTGTCCCTCTGTCCCGAGCAGCTGCTTCACCTCTGTCCCGAGCTGCCCCTCTGTCCCGAGCAGCCCCTCTGTCCATTGGGGTCATTGAGAGGGGTGGCCATGGTGAGTAAGCCAGGGAGGCGGACAATAAGGCGGACTAAGACAATGGTGAAGTGGGGTCCGCGTCCCGCGCCAGAGCCGCCACCGCGGACAGACGCCCACCCAGACCCTCCCCTATAGGTCAAGGTTTTGCGGCCGGAGTCCGCACCTTTGGGGGGGGGGGTACTGTCACGTTCTGACCTCTATTTCCTTTGTTTTGTATGTAGTTTGTATGGTCAGGGCGTGAGTTGGGTGGGCAGTCTGTTTGTTTTCTATGATTTGGGTATTTCTATGTTTCGGCCTAGTATGGTTCTCAATCAGAGGCAGGTGTCATTAGTTGTCTCTGATTGAGAATCATACTTAGGTAGCCTGGGTTTCACTGTGTGTTTGTGGGTGACTGTTCCTGTCACTGTTTGTTGTCACAGGATAGGACTGTTTTGCGTTTTCACATTTCTTGTTTTTGTTAGTTTGTTCATGTGTAGTGATTTATTAAAACATGAATAACCACCACGCTGCGCTTTGGTCCGCTTCTCTTCCTCCTACAGACGAACGCCCTTACAGGGTCAAACATTTCGGGTAGCATTCCACTAGCTTCCCACAATAAGTTGGATGAATTTTGGCCCATTCATAACGATGGTCATTATGGCCAAACAGTTGTTTTTGTTTCATTAGACCAGAGGACATTTCTCCAAAAAGTATGATCTTTGTCCCCATGTGCAGTTGCAAACCGTAGTCTCGCTTTTTTTATGGCGGTTTAAGGAGCAGTGGCTTCTTCCTTATTGAGCTGCCTTTCAGGTCATGTCGATATAGGACTCGTTTTATTGTGGATATAGATACTTTTGTACCCGTTTCCTCCAGCATCTTCACATCACATTTTAACTTTGCTGTTGTTCTGGGATTGATTTGCACTTTTCACACCAAAGTACGTTAATCTCTAGGAGACAGAACGCATCTGCTTCCTGAGCGGTATGAAGGCTGCGTGGTCCCATGGTGTTTATACTTGAATACTATTGTTTGTACAGATGAACGTGGTACCTTCAGGCGTTTGGAAATTGCTCCCAAGGATTAACCAAACTTGTGGAGGTCTACAATCTTTTTCTGAGGTCTTGGCTGATTTCTTTTGATTTTCCCATGATGTCAAGCAAAGAGGCACTGAGTTTGAAGGTAGGCCTTGAAATACATCCACAGGTACACCTCCAATTGACTCAAATGATGTCAATTAGCCTATCGGAAGCTTCTAAAGCCAGGACATCTGAAATTGTGTAATTTTCCAAGCTGTTTAAAGGCACAGTCAACTTAGTGTATGTAATCTTTTGACCCACTGGAATTGTGATACAGTGAATTATAAGTGAAATAATCGGTCTATAAACAATTGTTTGAAAACGTACTTGTGTCATGCACAAAGTAGATGTCCTAATAGACTTGCCAAAACTATACAGTGCCTTGAAAAAGTATTCACCCCCCTTGGCGTTTTCCTAATTTGTTGCATTACAACCTGTAATTTAAATGGTTTTTCGTCAAAAATAGTCAAAATTGGTGAAGTGAAATGAAAAAAATTACTTGTTTAAAGATATTAAAAAGAAATTCAAACGGAAAAGTGGTGCGTGCAAATGTATTCACCCCCTTTGCTATGAAGCCCCTAAATAATATCTGGTGCAGCCAATTACCTTCAGAAGTCACATAATTAGTTCAATCTAAGTGTCAGATGATTTGTCACATGATCTCAGTATATATACACCTGTTCTGGAAGGCCCCAGAGTCTGCAACACCACTAAGCAAGGGGTACCACCAAGCAAGCGGCACTATGACTACCAAAGAGCTCTCCAAACAGGTCAGGGACAAAGTTGTGGAGAAGTACAGATCAGGGTTGGGTTGTAAAAAAAATCATAAACTTTGAACATCCCATGAAGCACCATTAAATCTATTATTAACAAATGGAAGGAATATGGCACCACAACAAACCTGCCAAGAGAGGGTTGCCCACCAAAACTCACAGACCAGGCAAGGAGGGCATTAATCAGAGAGGCAACAAAGAGACCAAAGATAACCTAGAAGGAGCTGCAAAGCTCCAAAGCGGTGATTGGAGTATCTGTCCATAGGACCACTTTAAGCTGTACACTCCACAGAGCTGGGTTTTTGGGAAGAGTGGACTGAAAAAAGCCATTGCTTAAAGAAAAAAATAAGCAAACAAGTTTGGTGTTCACCAAAAGGCATGTGTGAATAGTTATGCACGCTCAAGTTTTCAGTTTTTTTAAATTATTTCTTGTTTGTTTCACAAGGAAAATATTTTGCATCTTCAAAGTGGTAGGCATGTTGTGTAAATCAAAATTTACAAACCCCCCCAAAATATATTTTAATAGCCTACCGGGTGGCGCAGTGGTTAAGGGCGCTGTACTGCAGCGCCAGCTGTGCCACCAGAGACTCTGGATTCGCGCCCAGGCTCTGTTGTAACCGGCCGCGACCGGGAGGTCCGTGGGGCGATGCACAATTGGCCTAGCGTCGTCCGGGTTAGGAGGGTTTGGCCGGTAGAGAAATCCTTGTCTCATCGCGAATCCTGTGGCGGGCCGGGCGCAGTGCGCACTAACCAAGGTTGCCAGGTGCATGGTGTTTCCTCCGACACATTGGTGCGGCTGGCTTCCGGGTTGGATGGCGCTGTGTTAAGAAGCAGTGCGGCTTGGTTGGGTTGTGTGTCGGAGGACGCATGACTTTCAACCTTTGTCTCTACCGAGCCCGTACGGGAGTTGTAGCGATGAGACAAGATAGTAGCTACTAAAAACAATTGGATACCACAAAATTGGGGAAAAAAAGGGGTAAAAAAAAATATATATATATTTTAATTCCAGGTTGTAAGGCAACAAAATAGGAAAAATGTCATTTAGAGATGCCTGCCAAGAGAGTAGCTTGGATGAAAGGTTCCGAGAGGTGCCCAGAGTAAACGGCCTGCTCCTCAGTCTCAGTTGCTAATATATGCAAATTAGTATTGGATAGAAAACACTCTGACGTTTCTAAAACTGTTTGAATGATGTCTGTGAGTATAACAGAACTCATATGGCAGGCAAAAACCTGAGAAGAAATACAAACAGGAAGTGAGAAATCTGAGGTTGGTATATTTTCAACCCATTCCCTATTGAAATCACATTGGGATATTCTTCCTAGGGCTTCCACTAGATGTCAGCTGTCTATATAAGCTTGAATGAGGCTTCTACTGTGTTGTGGGACTGAATAAGAGGGGAATGAGTCAGCTTACTGGCAGAGAGCCATTTCCTGGTCACGAGCATAGCACATGATATCTTCCTGTGTTCCGTTCCTCCTCAAGACACAAAGGAATTCTCCGATTGGAACTTTATTGACGATTTATGATAAAAACATCCTAATGATTGATTCTGTACTTAGTTTGAAATGTTTCTTCGACCTGTAATATAACTTTTAGAAGTTTTTTCCGAAGAAATGGTCGACCAGCACCAGCGTTTGGATAAGTGTACCAAACGCGCTAACAAAAGTAGCTGATTGGACATAAATAACAGACATTATCGAACAAATCAAGCATTTATTGTGGACCTGGGATTCCTGGGAGTGCATTCTGATGAAGATCATCAAAGGTAAGGGAAAATGTATCATGTAATTTCTGGTTTCTGTTGACTCCAAAATGGCGGCTAATTGCATTATATTTCTGAGCGCCGTCTCAGATTATTGCATGGTTTGCTTTTTCTTTCTTTTTTTTTTTATCTGACACAGCGGTTGCATTAAGGACAAGTATATCTATAATTCCATGTATATAACTTGTATTATCTACATTTATGATGAGTATTTCTGTTGAATCGATGTGGCTATGCAAAATCACTGGATGTTTTTGGAACTAGTGAACGTAACACGCCAATGTAAACTCTTTTTTGGATATAAATATGAACTTTATCAAACAAAACATACATGTATTGTGTAACATGAAGTCCTATGAGTGTCATCTGATGAAGATCATCAAAGGTTAGTGAATAATTTTATCTCAATTTGTGATTTTTGTGACTCCTCTCTTTGACTGGAAAAATGGCTTGGTGGTGGCTTGGTGGTGTCTTGGTGGTGACCTAACATAATCGTTTGTGGTGCTTTTGCTGAAAAGCATATTTGAAAATCGGACACTGTGGTGGGATTAACAACAAGATTACCGTTTAAAACGGTATTACATACATGTATGTTTGAGGAATTTTAAATTATGAGATTTCTGTTGTTTTGAATTTGGCGCCCTGCACTTTCACTGGCTGTTGTCATATCATCCCGTTAACGGGATTGCAGCCCAAAGAGGTTTTAACAAGACATTTGTGGAGTGGTTGAAAAGCAAGTTTTAATGACTCCAACCTAAGTGTATGTAAACGGCCGACTTCAACTGTACACCTCCACACAATTACTCTTAGATTCACCCTTTTATTGAGGATGATCAATTCAAGTATCATGTGGAGCTAATGTCTGTCAATACAATGTTATAATACCAAACTAAAGGTTTAAACTTACATCTGACCGTGAGAGTCTCTTCAGCAGAGGGGAGATCCTCATGGCCTTCTACAGCACAGGAGTATCTGCCTGTATCCTCACTGCTGACTGAGAATAGGCTATAGACAAGAGAGTAGGTGTTGCTGTTTGGTATAGGTTGTCCATTCTTATACCAAATAAATGCTGCGATTGGGTCCAGTGTACATTTGGTTCTACATGTCAGTGTGACACTCACTCTCTGACACAGATGTAGGAACCATCTCCAACACAACATCTAGAGTAAAAATAAAACAATTAATATTGTCCTCCTATCCAGTGCATTCGAAAAGTATTCAGACCCCTTGACTTTTTCCACATTTTGTTATGTTACAGCCTTATTCTAAAATGTATTCAAATAATTGTTTCCCTCATCAATCTTCACACAATACCCCATAATGACAAAGCAAAAACAGGTTTTTAGATTTTTTTTTTTACAAATGAATTAAAAAAATACATTTATTTACATAAGTATTCAGACCCTTTGAAATGAGACTCGAAATTGAGCTGAGGTGCATCCTGTTTCCATTAATCATCCTTGATATGTTTTTACAACTTGATTGTGGTACACCTGTGGTAATTCAATTGACTTGAAACGATTTGGAAAGGCACACACCTGTCTATATAAGGTCCCACAGTTGACAGTGCATGTCAGAGCAAAAACCAAGACACGAGGTCGACGGAATTGCACGTCGAGCTCCGAGACAGGATTGTGTCGAGGCACAAATCTGGGGAAGGGTACCAAAACAATTCTGCAGCATTGAAGGTCCCCAAGAACACAATGGCTGCCATCATTCTTAAATGGAAGAAGTTTGGATCCACCAAGACACTTCCTAGAGCTGGTCGTCTGGCCAAAGTGATCAATCGGGGGAGAAGGGCCTTGGTCAGGGAGGTGACCAAGAACCCGATGGTCCCTCTGACAGAGCTCCAGAGTTCCTCTGTGGAGATGGGAGATCCTTCCAGAAGGACAACCATCTCTGCAGCACTCCACCAATAAGGCCTTTATGGTAAAGTGGCCAGACAGAAGCCACTCTTCAGTAAAAGGCACATGACAGCCCGCTTGGAGTTTGCCAAAAGGCACCTTCCCAATGACTGCCCTTAATAAGGTAATTATAGTAATAGCATCTTGTCAGGCTGTATCACTGCCTGGTACAGCAACTGCTCCGCCTGCAACTGCAGGGCTCTCCAGGGGGTGGTGCGGTCTGCCAAATGCATCACCGGGGGCACACTGCCTGCCCTCAAGGACAACAACAGCACCTGATGTCACAGGAAGGCCATAAAGATCTTCAACCACCCGAGCCACAGCCTGTTCACCCCGCTATCATCCAGAAGCTGAGGTCAGTACAGGTTGGTCAAAGCTAGGACCAAGAGACAGAAAAACTACTTCTCTCTCAAGGCCATCAGACTGTTAAATAGCCATCACTTCAGTTTTATTGATCTTCTGATCTTGTTTGAAGATAATGTTCTATGCACTGATCTTTACAGAAAACCTACTGATCGTAAAAGTTTGTTCCCTTGAAAAACAGTTTGCTCTTCAGCCAATTCTGTCGAATCAAAAGAGTTTGTAAAAAAAAAAAAGACAGAAATATGGCTGAGACGCAGAGAACATTCAAGGAGAGGGGGTACAAAAATGGTCCCATTAATACAGTCATTGAGAAAATTCAAAACATAACGAGACATGACCTTTTTCAAGGTGCACTGAACAAATTAAGGGAATCGTTCAAACATTGGCACATTCTAAGATCCATTGATAGTATCGGTAATGTGTTTTAGGACCTTCCCTTGGTCGTATTCTCATGGGGCAGAAACCTCAGAGATCAATTGGTAAACTCTGATTTACCACCCCAAGATATCCCTGCACCACGTCTATTTGCGCCCCTAATGGATGGAAACTACAAGTGTAAGGGAAACAGATCCCAATCAAAGGTGTTATCACGTGCTCCACTAAGGCAGTTATTTATCTTATAACTTGTCCTTGTGGTAAAAATTGTGAATAATAAGTATCGTAGCACCATTAGGTGCAAAAACTCGTCTCTGCGTTATATTGGCATCGAACATGTCACCCTCCCTAGGAGAGGGGGTGACCTCAACAATTTATTGTTAAAACGAGAGGCTGCCTGGATCTTTAATTTAATTTAAAGACCCTTGCTCCCTTCAGTCTCAATGTGGACTTTGATCTGAAGCCATTCTTGTGATTATTATGTGTATTATTATATGTATTATTATTATTATGTTTGTGGGCTTATGTGGCCAAATTGTATCTATGACTGTACGCTATCCATTTATGTTTTTTGTATGCTATTTTAATATATGAGAGTTGACCAATGATATCAGGCCACACCCGGTCATGATTACAGACACCTGCATGTGTCTTTTGACACTATATACATTTGGAAAGTTGAGTAATAAATACAGTATAGTAGGCCTAGCCTATAGAAAGCTGATGGGATCCTCCTCTTTTCAATAGAGGCCATCACTCAGTTTTCTCACGCAATTGTACAGCCTATAGAAATGTTGCACAACATGAGCTCATGTTTGGTTAGATTTTCGATCACATTTGCATTGATGTCAGAGTTATTAGAGGGACAAAATATTGCTGAGTACCAGGCAGTTAGAAAGGCTACTAACGACCATCAGAAGCATCTGAGCTTGGAGAAGGCTAATTATCGTGACTAAACGGTCACGCGGAATTTGACAGGCCTCATGACTCATGACTGGCTGTGTGGTGGTAATATGGTCACCGTAACAGATGTGTGACAGATTACCTGTGACAGTCAGGGAGACAGGTGAGCCAGCAAACTTTTCTCCAGATGTTATCAATCTGAATCTGTACTCAGCAGAGTCACTCAATCTCAGGTCTGTGATTCTCAGGGTACCCTCACTCTTCTTATCCCCAAGGTACTCTATATGACCCTCATATCCTGGCACTGAGCTCAGATCTTCAGGATCCATATCAGACTCCCATTTAGTAAACCAGAAAGTTGTTTTGATCTCATGATCAATGGGATATGTGTAAGAGCAGGATATGTCCACTGTTGACCCCTTCAAGGCACAGATACTCTGATGGGTGTAAGTCACAATCCAACAGTTCTTACCTGAAATACAAAAAGACAACAAAACACCTTACATAAATATTTCATTGCAATACCTACCAGTATACACTCATGTTGTTAATAAAGTAGGAAAACAATTAGTAGTGAAAACCATAATGATATGCTGTGAAAGTAACCAGGAAGTGACTACTCTTTCAGCGTTGTAGTTTTTAAACTTTAAAAATAAATAAAAATGAAAGGGTGTTCAATGTGTCAACATATTGAGTAAAGGTCTTCATAAAAGGCATCTGGTAGAAGTAAATTCACCCACAAACATGAATATATCTTATGAATTTGATATACAATCTTGAAGCCCTACGAAGATATGGAACTAAAGCAGAAGTGGACGGCACATTAACAGCAAATAAAATTATAATCATCTCACAACCGGAAACAACATTTTATTTGTAAGAAAATTGTATTTAAAAGTCCACACTCACACACTGCAAGAGAGTGGAGATCCTCATGGCCTTTTACAGCACAGGAGTACCTGTCTGTATCACTAAAGGAGTCTGAGTACAGGCTGGAAGTGTCCTCCTTTACTTTGTGTCCGTTCTTGTACCAGATGTAGGTGGGGTTGTCAGTCAGAGTACAGGTGGTGCTACAGGTCAGTGTATTATACCAAAATCCAACAGTCAACTTCACCTGAAGACCTGGAGAAAAAACAATATCACTGTAAATCCCTTTATCACTGACTTATCACTCTAATACAAAGATGGAAGAAATAATATGTTATACAGACATAAATACAAACCAAGACAATTGTCCTGAACTAAATGGAATTCAACAGTTTAACTATATTGAATGTTACTGTACCTGTGACAGACAGAGTGACTCCAGGACTGCCCATATATTTCCCTGATTTGTCATAAATCTGAACTTGTACTCAGCAGAGTCACTCTCTCCCAGGTCTGTTATTTTCAGGCTTTGACCATTCTTCTTGTCTCCATGATACTCCAGACGACCTGAATACTCTGGGTCCTGACCTAGACTGTCAGGTTCTACACCAGTCCCCAATTCAGTGAACCAGAAGGCTGTTGTGACTTTATGACCACTGGGATATGTGTAAGAGCAGGACAGCTCCACTGAAGACCCCTTCAAGACACAGATTCTATTCTTGGTGTAAGTTACACTCCAGCCATCCTGACCCAGCACCACTGAAAAAGTCATGCAACACAATTGTATCAAAATTAAGCCAAGGTCTGTTGGCACAGACTAAGGGACGGATCGAGAGACAACAGATCAAGGTGTGCTGTGCTACTATAGTTAGTGAGGCCTGGCCTACCGTAAAACTTCAATTAGTTTGGGCGTTTTATTTGATTACCGGTAAATAACTGAACACAACAAATGCTTTATTACAGACAGGCTTCTACTTGAGCCAGGCATCTATTTCCTTAATGTACACAGCTCTCGCTCATTTGCATAGTTAGTTTCATTCCAGCATTCACTTCCAGCATTTTAATACATTTCTTAATTTCCTTCACTAACATGTTAGGGATACATCACAATTTATTGGGGGGTCCAAAATAGGGGAGGGTTATCAAACTTGTTTAGTTGCTTTGGGGAGGGTTGTCAAACCTTTTAGTTGCTTTGGGGAGGGTTGTCAAACCTTTTAGTTGCTTTGGGGAGGGTTGTCAAACCTTTTAGTTGCTTTGGGGAGGGTTGTCAAACCTTTTAGTTGCTTTGGGGAGGGTTGTCAAACCTTTTAGTTGCTTTGGGGAGGGTTGTCAAACCTTTTATTTGCTTTGGGGAGGGTTGTCAAACCTTTTAGTTGCTTTGGGAAGGGTTGTCAAACCTTTTAGTTGCTTTGGGGAGGGTTGTCAAACCTTTTAGTTGCTTTGGGGAGGGTTGTCAAACCTTTTAGTTGCTTTGGGAAGGGTTGTCAAACCTTTTAGTTGCTTTGGGTAGGGTTGTCAAACCTTTTAGTTGCTTTGGGGAGGGTTGTCAAACCTTTTAGTTGCTTTGGGGAGGGTTGTCAAACCTTTTAGTTGCTTTGGGAAGGGTTGTCAAACCTTTTAGTTGCTTTGGGGAGGGTTGTCAAACCTTTTAGTTGCTTTGGGAAGGGTTGTCAAACCTTTTAGTTGCTTTGGGGAGGGTTGTGTGTTTTTTTATTGGCCACAGGGGAGAGTAGTGTGTTGTATCTCTGGATAAAATTAGTTTTTTGCAGGTTTACTTTATAATGTCTTCCATGCTAGCTAAATGTCCTCCTCATCTTGTATGCGCCTCCCCTATATCAAGGTGTTTTGGTACTTCCATTGTGCACTACGCTTTTACACACACTAACTTTTACTATACCACAGGTCAGTATAGTCTACCTACCACAGGTCAGTATAGTCTACCTACCACAGGTCAGTATAGTCTACCTACCACAGGTCAGTATAGTCTACCTACCACAGGTCAGTATAGTCTACCTACCACAGGTCAGTATAGTCTACCTACCACAGGTCAATATAGTCTACCTACCACAGGTCAATATAGTCTACCTACCACAGGTCAGTATAGTCTACCTACCACAGGTCAGTATAGTCTACCTAGCACAGGTCAATATAGTCTACCTAGCACAGGTCAGTATAGTCTACCTAGCACAGGTCAGTATAGTCTACCTACCACAGGTCAGTATAGTCTACCTACCACAGGTTAATATAGTCTACCTACCACAGGTTAATATAGTCTACCTAGCACAGGTCAGTATAGTCTACCTACCACAGGTCAGTATAGTCTACCTACCACAGGTCAGTATAGTCTACCAGTCTAACTGTCTATCCTGCCCTAAATCCACCATTCATAGTGACAATAGTGGTATGTGGATTGTTTGTCCAGATCTGTAATAGGCTAATTAGCAATCATACCACCCATAAAATCAGTCAAAGCTGCACACATTTTCAATATGAATTCACATGAACAAATAGGAATAGCTGATAGGCAGCAGAGAGACCAGGTGCATCATTGCGCAAGAAAGAACATGAGACACACAGTTTAAAAAGCCCCCCAATGATCTTGTTTAGGGACGATCCTACCTAGACTATACTACCAAACAACAACACAATGATCCTACCTAGACTAGACTACCAAACAACAATACAATGATCCTACCTAGACTAGACTACCAAACAACAATACAATGATCCTACCTAGACTAGACTACCAAACAACAACACAATGATCCTACCTAGACTAGACTACCAAACAACAATACAATGATCCTACCTAGACTAGACTACCAAACAACAACACAATGATCCTACCTAGACTAGACTACCAAACAACAACACAATGATCCTACCTAGACTAGACTACCAAACAACAATACAATGATCCTACCTAGACTACCAAACAACAACACAATGATCCTACCTAGACTAGACTACCAAACAACAACACAATGATCCTACCTAGACTAGACTACCAAACAACAATACAATGATCCTACCTAGACTACCAAACAACAACACAATGATCCTACCTAGACTAGACTACCAAACAACAATACAATGATCCTACCTAGACTAGACTACCAAACAACAACACAATGATCCTACCTAGACTAGACTACCAAACAACAACACAATGATCCTACCTAGACTAGACTACCAAACAACAACACAATGATCCTACCTAGACTAGACTACCAAACAACAACACAATGATCCTACCTAGACTAGACTACCAAACAACAACACAATGATCCTACCTAGACTAGACTACCAAACAACACAATGATCCTACCTAGACTAGACTACCAAACAACAATACAATGATCCTACCTAGACTACCAAACAACAATACAATGATCCTACCTAGACTAGACTACCAAACAACAATACAATGATCCTACCTAGACTAGACTACCAAACAACAATACAATGATCCTACCTAGACTACCAAACAACAACACAATGATCCTACCTAGACTAGACTACCAAACAATACAATGATCCTACCTAGACTAGACTACCAAACAACAATACAATGATCCTACCTAGACTAGACTACCAAACAACAACACAATGATCCTACCTAGACTAGACTACCAAACAACAATACAATGATCCTACCTAGACTAGACTACCAAACAACAATACAATGATCCTACCTAGACTAGACTACCAAACAACAACACAATGATCCTACCTAGACTAGACTACCAAACAACAATACAATGATCCTACCTAGACTAGACTACCAAACAACAACACAATGATCCTACCTAGACTAGACTACCAAACAACAACACAATGATCCTACCTAGACTAGACTACCAAACAACAACACAATGATCCTACCTAGACTAGACTACCAAACAACAATACAATGATCCTACCTAGACTACCAAACAACAATACAATGATCCTACCTAGACTACCAAACAACAATACAATGATCCTACCTAGACTAGACTACCAAACAACAACACAATGATCCTACCTAGACTAGACTACCAAACAACAATACAATGATCCTACCTAGACTACCAAACAACAATACAATGATCCTACCTAGACTACCAAACAACAATACAATGATCCTACCTAGACTAGACTACCAAACAACAACACAATGATCCTACCTAGACTAGACTACCAAACAACAACACAATGATCCTACCTAGACTACCAAACAACAATACAATGATCCTACCTAGACTAGACTACCAAACAACAATACAATGATCCTACCTAGACTAGACTACCAAACAACAATACAATGATCCTACCTAGACTAGACTACCAAACAACACAATGATCCTACCTAGACTAGACTACCAAACAACAACACAATGATCCTACCTAGACTAGACTACCAAACAACAATACAATGATCCTATCTAGACTAGACTACCAAACAACAACACAATGATCCTACCTAGACTACCAAACAACAATACAATGATCCTACCTAGACTAGACTACCAAACAACAATACAATGATCCTACCTAGACTAGACTACCAAACAACAATACAATGATCCTACCTAGACTAGACTACCAAACAACACAATGATCCTACCTAGACTACCAAACAACAATACAATGATCCTACCTAGACTAGACTACCAAACAACACAATGATCCTACCTAGACTAGACTACCAAACAATACAATGATCCTACCTAGACTAGACTACCAAACAACAATACAATGATCCTACCTAGACTAGACTACCAAACAACAACACAATGATCCTACCTAGACTAGACTACCAAACAACACAATGATCCTACCTAGACTAGACTACCAAACAACAACACAATGATCCTACCTAGACTAGACTACCAAACAACAATGCAATGAATGGTTGCAATGTGGTTTTTAAGTGAGTACAAAATTATACTCTGTAGTGAAATATCATGAATAACGGTGCAAAAGCCCTGTGATTTGTATGTTTCATTCCATTTGAATCAGTTGTGGGTCTACAACAGTTTAAGGTCTAGGAAGGCACAGTAGCAGGCCAGTCTGGCTGTGTTTCTGATACTGAGATCCGCTGTCTGTTTCAGAGCATCATTCTCCCAAGTCCTCCTATGATAATGTGGTCATGTATTCTCCCGGCAGGCCCAGTTATTCAGGTAGGCTTAAAACCAGTTGCGACGAGCAATCCCGTATCCGGGAGCGTAATCATAGCCTCAAACGAATTAGCATAACGCAGCGGACATAAATACCCCTAGAAACTTTTCCTATTCATGAAAATCGCAAATGAAATGAAATAAATATATTCAAACACAAGCTTAGCCTTTTGTTAACAACATTGTCACCTCAGATTTTCAAAATATGCGTTACAGCCAACGCTAGACAAGCATTTGTGTAAGTTTATCATGGCACAATGCTATGCTAGGCTCTGCTGGCAGCAGGCAACATTTTCACGAAAATAAGAAAAGCAACCAAATTAAATAATTTACCTTTGAAGAACTTTGGATGCTTTCACTCAGGAGACTCCCAGTTAGATAGCAAATGTTCCTTTTTTCCAAAAATATTATTTTTGTAGGCGAAAAAGCTCCAGTTTCTTCACCATGCTTGGCTGAGAAATCGATCAGGATCTGCCTCCTCTCCAATCCCGAGCCAGCTATTCCTCGCTTACATTAGACGTAAGGCTTCAACATAGCCTAAATAATAATTTAAATGTATTACCTTATATATGTGGCATAAACACAGCCAGTCACAATGTCATCTGATTAGGCAACGTCTCCTTTAGGCATGCGCACGTTCGTCCAATATCTAATTCCAGAATCCTCTAAATGGCCTGACATGAACAAGGTTCCCAACCAACTTTTTTTATGCGAATTAAAAGTACATGTTGGATAGAAAATGGTACAACATCATGGGAAAGCATTTATTAGGCTACAGATGAAATATATTATGATGAACTTCAGAGAGGGGTGATGAACTTCACAGGGGGGTGAAAGTGCACGGAGATGAGCTTGATGCTCCTTTCAATAACTATCGAGGGTCTTATTCTGGTGACATGATTGATGCTTGGCTGCCGTTTGACATAAAGATAATTGTACACTTTTGTCCATAATAATCTCATCATGTAGGCTACACCTGCATTGTCTCTGCAAGCTGTTGGCTGGAGAGCACATGCCAATAACAGAGTTGGCACATTCAATATATACCGCAACATTTATTTGTGACAAAACCATCAGTAGGCCTGTAGTTTAAAATATTAATAGAGTTGAAAATGAGATGGAAACCCATTTACCTTTGTATTTTTTATTTGCTACATGGGAAGTTAATCCCAAAGGTCATTTATATGTGCACTAAGTATTTACAGACTTATGTGCAAAAAGTCCATTTGTTGGAAACACAACTCTGATGGGAAAATGTGCATACATTTTTATGCAGATTTTAAAATATGTTTCACCAGCAGCCCCAAACATCTAAAGAATAAGTGACAGACCAGCCAAAGGCTTGTAAGAATTGTAGAACTCCCCCTTCATACTCATCTGTAGGTCAAGTATTTTTGTCTGCATTTCTGCAATTGTGTATGCATTTATGTTAAAGATAGGGACCACAATGGAAATACGTCCCTGAATGTATTGTGCAATCCTGGTCAATTTTAAGTAACTGTGTATATACACAGTGCCTTGCGAAAGTATTCGGCCCCCTTGAACTTTGCGACCTTTTGCCACATTTCAGGCTTCAAACATAAAGATATAAAACTGTATTTTTTTGTGAAGAATCAACAACAAGTGGGACACAATCATGAAGTGGAACGACATTTATTGGATATTTCAAACTTTTTTAACAAATCAAAAACTGAAAAATTGGGCGTGCAAAATTATTCAGCCCCCTAAGTTAATACTTTGTAGCGCCACCTTTTGCTGCGATTACAGCTGTAAGTCGCTTGGGGTGTCTATCAGTTTTGCACATCGAGAGACTGACATTTTTTCCCATTCCTCCTTGCAAAACAGAGATAGGTGGGATGGGCTGAGGGAAACAGAGTTGGGATGTGGAGTGGAGTGTCTGGGTGGGGGATAGAATGACGGTCAAAGACAAAAGTAGAAAATTCAGTCAAAATAAACAAAACATTTTTGAATGACACTGAGGGGCAACGCTGTTACGTCCAATGCATGTTTTGAGTGAGGACGGTTGAGGGGCAGCTCTCTGGGAACTGTGGGGGGGAGAATCTTTGATTGTTGGCAGTTAGGAGCTTGGGCCGGTGGCCGAAAGGTCGTTGGTTCTGGGCCCCGAATTGACTTTGTCAAAGTGCCCTTGGGCGTGGCGCTTGACCTTTGTTGCTCTGCATAGGCTTGTCTGCTAGATGACTGACTAAATGTTTTGTCCACTGTCGCCATAGTTGATGAGTTGAGTGAATGGAAATCACAGATACGCATCACTTGAAAGAACTATTTAAAGTGAAGTGGAGACTAACAGAACACACCAGATTAACATTATGATTATCCTTTTAGAAATGTCTGTAGATTGATAAACAGAGCAACTAAAAGATAAGAATGAGACCATACCTGCTACAGACCAGAAAAAGACCACCAACACACTTCCTGCTGTTCTCAAGGCCATTGTTGCATCTCCCACCCTGCAGTCTTAGAAACATAAACAACAACTCACTTCATAGCTGGTGAATAACTCCACCTGATACATTGAAGTAGAAACTGTAAATGGGGTACAGGACCTCATTACTGAAAATGAACAAGGCTCAAATTGTGTTGTGTTGTATTGTATTGTGCTATATGGTTGTCTATGTGAATACTGTCTGTCTGTAAGTGTGTGATGTGTTGCATGTCTGTCTACATCTGTCTATTTAATCTGACAAAGTATGATACAAAATAAATTCCTAATGTATATAATAGTCGTCATCACCATTATCAACAACAATCAATTATTGACCAGATGTGTAGAACTGCAAACACATTTCTACATTGATTATTCTGAAGCTGTTTTATTCTCAGAACCCCAAATATAGGAGGATAAATGTTCAATCATCTACGGTCCTTCAAGCTGTACAGCAGCCTAAAGACTGACCACCAGGTTCAATGATAGCACCTATCCCCAAGCTGTGAGGTTAAACAGCAAGTGACTCTCTCACACAAATACAGACACCATCTGTAGGGAAGGCCCATAAGGCCCATGGAGTCTGTATTAAAGTCTAGAGATCTGGTTGTTATGGATGTAGAAAGTTGAAACACACATCCTACACAGTATAGTTGTCAACCCTCCTCCCTATCAGTCTGGTCCTGAAGGGCCCTCAGATAAATCCACTGTTTCATTCACACGCACACTGAGCAGAGATTCAAATGGTTGTTTGCATGTCTATTTTACCCTGGTTAATCATCTCATCTCTATGTAGATCAACACTCCTACACTGAGACACTTTATGAATACTGGCCCTGATGAAACAACCAAAACACAGCTCAAAACATGAGTAAAATGATACATTACCCTCAATAATATGACTTACAAACTAATAACCAAAAACTAACAAAGTTATTGTCAAGAGTACTTAGAGTGAAGGGGAGCGGTCTTGTACAGGGAGTCAACTGGTTGATACATATTTAAAGTGGTCGGGACACAAGTAGCTGTTGCAGAACTGTCCTTTCCTCTTTTAAGTTCCTCTTTAAGTCATGAATATACAAGAGGACCAGAACAGCACTCATCTCTCAGCATGTCCAGCCCACTCATTATCTCAGCCAATCATGGCTAGCGGGAAGGTTCTGTGGCTAAACCAACTAGGCTCGTAATTTAACCATTTTATTCGTATGTACAGTTGGCATACAAGTTTGTTATTAAGGCACATGAAAATTCACATGTTCCAGAAGGCATTTCTGACAAAAAAAACGCATTTTGTATAAAAAAGTTTATGTTCAAATGGCTCTCCTGTGTGACCCAGGTCTAGTTTCCTGAAACGAGTCAGTCTAATGTAGCATGTTGTTCATATACTAGTCTGTGAATATGAAGTGCTAATTAAGTACATACAGTATAATGTCCATATAAACAACACTATGGTTCAGGCTGTGGAGGTCTACAGATGACAGGAAGGTGATGCTGGCAGTACATAGAAACAAGAAGTAGCCTACTGTAAGTGTGAATTCTGTGGTTGACACATTTTAAAAGTAGCCCAGTCGAGGCGTTAAGACATTAACATGCACAAACATGTCAGAAAATAGTTGCCTTTGAGAAGTGGGCCATGCATTTTTAGAGGCAAAATGTTACTAAATCCCATCACTCCTCATCAGCTGCTACTGAAGGTTCCAGTGTTGCAGGCGCCGTGCTCTACCAACTCAGTTACAGAGGACCATATTCTGCCTTGTCTAATGTGTCTCATGTTAATACTACTCCTAAACACAACCCACCATCACTGTGTCTCATGTTAATACTACTCCTAAACACAACCCACCATCACTGTGTCTCATGTTAATACTACTCCTAAACACAACCCACCATCACTGTGTCTCATGTTAATACTACTCCTAAACACAACCCACCATCACTGTGTCTCATGTTAATACTACTCCTAAACACAACCCACCATCACTGTGTCTCATGTTAATACTACTCCTAAACACAACCCACATATACACACAAAAACATGCACATGAATAAACTGAACTAAACTTAACACATAGTCCAGGGTCGGTATTCAGAAAGTGTATCAGAGTAGGAGTGCTGTTCTAGGATCAGTTCTGCCTTTTAGATCAATTATTTGGATGAGGTGAACCTGATCCTAGATCAGCACTCCTATTCTGAAACATCAGGGCCAGTATTCATAAAGTGTAACAACCAAAACACAGCTCAAAACATCACAAAAATGAAACGATACGGTAAGTCTTACCCTCAAATATGATATATTACAAGAAAAACATGACAAACTACATTTCAAGATATTGTCAAGAGTACTTACAGAGTGAAGTGAAGAGGTCTTGAACAGTTAGTCAACTTACTGTCACTGCGTGGAAACAAGTAGTCTACTGTAAGTATTAGAAGAAGCAGGCGTAACCTAAGTGTGCGTTCTGTGGTTGATACATTTTAAAAGTAGCCTCGTCATGGTGTTAACATGTGTGAACAGCATGTCACTACAGCGATGTTACTGTTTCTAAATATAAATATAACTGTCCATTGTACAGTTTGTATTTTCAGGAAATGCCATTTGGCCTGAAGAATACTCCTGGAACTTTTTAGACATTAAAACAGCAACTCTTCAAAATGTCCACTGTTACACCATAGTATGAATTCAATGAAATGTCATTTGACTTGAAGAATGCTCCTTCAACCCTTCAGATAGTGAAGGAGGGAATCATCCTCCTCATCCCTCAGTAGGAGGGAGAATTCAGCCCCCGGGAGGTCGATAAGGTGGGTCACGTTACTTTTGCATATTGATGACATCAATGTCTACTCCTCCAATAAGCAGCGACATATGAATGACCTTGATGCTGTCTGTGTGTTTCACAATGTTCTAGCGTTGACTCCATGTTGTAATGGCGGAATATGCTCACAGGGTGGCAGCACTGGGGTGGCTGAATTTCACAGCAGCGTACTGGACATCCACATCCTGTTCCTGAGGTTGAGGCATTTGGACGATGAAGTCCAGAGGCACTTCCTGGTTTTTGGAGCGATAGAATTTAACACTGGTGTAGTCTCCCTGATGGAGAGAGAGAACAGACAACATAAAAAGAACTGGGGACAGACAGCATGAAGAGTGGATGTTTCCCACAAAGCAATAAAAATTATCTTACATATGTTTGAACAGACTCACCTGTCCGTTGTTGTAACAGCTGTCGTGTGAAGAAGGTGAGGGCCAATGCATAGCGTGGTACATGTTCATCTTATTGAATGAAAACTGAATAACAAAACAACAACCGAAACAGTTCTGTCTGGTGCAGCCGCACAAAAGACAGAAAACAACCACCCACAAAACACAATAGAAAACAGGCTACCTAAATATGGTTCTCAATCAGGGACAACGATTGACAGCTGCCTCTGATTGAGAACCATACCAGGCCAAACACAGAAATAGCAAATCTTAGAAAAACTAACATAGACAACCCACCCAACTCACGCCCTGACTATACAAAAAAAAAAAGACTAAACAAAGGAACTAAGGTCAGAACGTGACAGTTGTCTACTGTGTCTCTTGTGTCAGAGATGGATTTGGAGAACTTCTAACTGTTTTGTAAACAAATGAATTAATATATGAATAAATCATTGTTAATACAGTGGAATCATTTTTTGAAAGATGCTTTTTCACTTCACAACATAACCACATGAAGCCAGAGAGACAGAATATGTGAACCAGAACAACCACTGTGACTCCAACAGCTGATAACTGATGTTTGTGTCACACCCTGATCTGTTTCACCTGTTCTTGTGATTGTCTCCACCCGCTCTAGGTGTTGCTTATTTTCCCCAGTGTATTTATCCCTGTGTTTCCCGTCTCTCTGGGCCAGTGTATTTATCCCTGTGTTTCCTGTCTCTCTGGGCCAGTGTATTTATCCCTGTGTTTCCCGTCTCTCTGTGCCAGTTTGTCTTGTATGTTTAAATCAAGTCAACCAGTGTGCTTTTTCTAGTCCTCCGTGTTTTGACCCTTGCCTGTTCTCTGGACTCTGTACCCGCCTGCCTGACCATTCTGCCTGCCTTGACCACGAGCCTGTCTGCCACTCTGTACCTCCTGGACTCTGATCTGGTTTTGACCTTTTTGCCTGTCCATGACCATTCTCTTACCTACCCCTTTGGATTAATAAACATTGTAAGACTCCAACGATCTGCCTCCTGTTTCTGCATCTGGGTCTCGCCTTGTGTCATGATCGTTTGTTTGCCTAACAGACACAGTAAAACAGAAGATATGAGTACATGTTATTATGAACTGAAAATGAATACAGTGCCTTGCGAAAGTATTCGGCCCCCTTGAACTTCGGCCCCCTTGAACTTTGCGACCTTTTGCCACATTTCAGGCTTCAAACATAAAGATATAAAACTGTATTTTTTTGTGAAGAATCAACAACAAGTGGGACACAATCATGAAGTGGAACTTACTGCAGCCAAGTTGATAATAGCTGGGGTATTTTTTGGTTGATTTTCCCCCTGTAGAGACCTGTCTAAAGCATTCACAGCAGTGTACTGGACATCCAGATTTGGTTGTAAACAAGCAAACTTCTCCTTTAATGCTATGTGTTCCCAATGTTCTAGTATTGACTCTATGTTGTTGTAATGGCAGAATATGCTCACTGGGTGGCAGAACTGGGGAGGTTGAATTTCACAGCAGCGTATTGGACATCTTCGTCTTGTTTCTGTGGTTGAGGCAGCTGGACGGTGGACTACAGAGGCACTTCCTGGTTTTTGGAGTGAGAAAAGTGGACACTGGCGTAGTGAATGTCATCCTAGTCGTCTGTGTCCGCTGTCTGTGCTGCAGTAGGGGTCATGGCCATGTCCCACAAAGAATACACAGTAATCACAGTCATCTTCGACTTCGGATCATCTGCTGTGTCTCTTGTGTTGGAGGTGGGTGTGGAGACCTTCTTCCTGTTTTACACATGAATGAATGTACGAAGATATCAATCAATAAATAATCAATGAAGTTACTTAAGTGCAATTATGTAAAATATATGCAATCTCACCTGAACCACTTTTTAAACATTTGTTATTTTTTATTTCACCTTTATTTAACCAGGTAGACTAGTTGAGAACAAGTTCTCATTTGCAACTGCGACCTGGCCAAGATAAAGCGTAGCAATTCGACACATACAACAACACAGAGTTACACATGGAATAAACAAAACATACAGTCAATAATACAGTAGAACAAAAGAAAACAAAAAACAAAAAGTCTATATACAGTGAGTGCAAATGAGGTAAGTTATTAAGGAAATAAATAGGCCATGGTGGCGAAATAATTACAATATCGCAATTAAACACTGGAATGGTAGATTGGCAGAAGATGAATGTGCAGGTAGCGATGGGGTGCAAAGGAGCTAAATAAATAAATAAATAAATACCAGTATGGGGATGAGGTAGATAGATAGATGGGCTGTTTACAGATGGGCTATGTACAGGTGCAGTGATCTGTAAGCTGCTCTGACAGCTGGTGCTTAAAGCTAGTGAGGGAGATGTGAGTCTCCATCTTCAAAGATTTTTGCAATTCGTTCCAGTCATGGGCAGCAGAGAACTGGAAGGAAAGACGACCAAAGGAGGAATTGGCTTTGGGGGTGACCACTGAGATATACCTGCTGGAGCGTGTGCTACGAGTGGGTGCTGCTATGGTGACCAGTGAGCTGAGATAAGGTGGGGCTTTACCTAGCAGAGACTTGTAGATAACCTGTAGCCAGTGGGTTTGGCAACGAGTATGAAGGCCAACCAACGAGAGCGTACAGGTGGCAATGGTGGGTTGTGTATGGGCCTTTGGTGACAAAACGGATTGCACTGTGATAGACTGCATTCAGTTTGTTGAGTAGAGTGTTGGAGGCTATTTTATAGATGACATCACCGAAGTCGAGGATCAGTAGGATGGTCAGTTTTACGAGGGTATGTTTGACAGCATGAGTGAAGGATGCTTTGTTGCGATATAGGAAGCCGATTCTAGATTTAATTTTGGACTGGAGATGCTTTATGTGAGTCTGGAAGGAGAGTTTACAGTCTAACCAGACACCCAGGTATTTGTAGTTGTCCACGTATTCTAAGTCATAGCTGTCCAGAGTAGTGATGCTGGACTGGCGAGCAGCTGAGGGCAGTGATCGATTGAATAGTATGCATTTAGTTTTACTTGCGTTCAAGAGCAGTTGGAGGCCACGGAAGGAGAGTTGTATGGCATTGAAGCCCGTCTGGAGGTTAGTTAACAGTGTCCAAGAAGGGCCAGAGGTATACAGAATGGTGTCGTCTGTGTAGAGGTGGATCAGAGAATCACCAGCAGCAAGAGCAACATCATTGATGTATACAGAGAAAAGAGTCGGCCTGAAAATTGAACCCTGTGGCACACCCATAGAGACTGTCAGAGGTTCGGACAACAGGCCCTCCGAATAGACACACTAAACTCTATCAGAGAAGTAGTTGTTTATCCAGACGAGGCAATCATTTGAGAAACCAAGTCTGCCAATAAGAATGTTGTGATTGACAGAGTCGAAAGCCTTGGCCAGGTCGATGAATACGGCTACACAGTAATGTCTCTTGGCGGTTATGATGTCATTTAGAACCTTGAGTGTGGCTGAGGTGCACCCATGAACAGCTCTGAAACCAGATTGCATAGCGGAGAAGGTATGGTGGGATTCGAAATGGTCAGTAATCTGTTTGTTAACTTGGCTTTTCGAAGACCTTAGAAAGACAGGGTAGGATAGATATAGGTCTGTAGCAGTTTGGGTCTAGAGTGTCACCCCCTTTGAAGAGGGGGATGACCGTGGCAGCTTTCCAAACTTTGGGAATCTCAGACGATACGAAAGAGAGGTTGAACAGGCTAGTAATACGGGTTGCAACAATTTTGGCATACATTTTAGAAAGAGGGGGTCCAGATTGTCTAGCCCGGCTGGTCCAGATATTGCAGCTCTTTCAGAACATCAGCTATCTGGATTTGGGTAAAGGAGAAATGGTGGGGGCTTTGGCGGGGTGCTGTGGAGGATGCCGGGCAGTTGACCGGGGTAAGGGTAGCCATGTGGAAAGCATGGCCAGCCGTAGAGAAATGCTTTTTGAAATTCTCAATTATAGTGGATTTATCAGTGGTGACAGTGTTTCCTAGCCTCAGAGCAGTGGGCAGCTGGGAGGAGGTGTTCTTATTCTCCATGGACTTTACAGTGTCCCAGAAACTTTTTGAGTTAGTACTACAGGATGCAAATTTCTGTTTGAAAAAGCTTGCCTTATCTTTTCTAACTGCCTGTGTATATTTGTTCGTAACTTCCCTGAAAAGTTGCATATCACGGGGGCTATTCGATGCTAATGCAGAACGCCACAGGATTTTTTGTTGTGCTGGTCAAGGGTAGACAGGTCTGGAGTGAACCAAGGATTATATCTATTCCTAGTTCTACATTTTTTAAGAGGGGCATGCTTATTTAAGATGGCGAGGAAGGCACTTTTAAAGAATAGCCAGGCATCATCTACTGACAGGATGAGGTCAATGTCATTCCAGGTTACCCCGGCCAGGTCGATTAGAAAGGCCTGCTCGCAGAAGTGTTTCAGGGAGCGTTTGACAGTGATGAGGGGTGGTCGTTCTGTTGCAGATCCATTACGGATGCAGGCAATGAGGCAGTGATCGCTGAGATCTTGATTGAAAACAGCAGAGGTGTATTTGGAGGGCGAGTTAGTTAGGATGACATCTATGAGGGTGCCCGTGTTTACTGATTTGGGGTTGTACCTGGTAGGTTCATTGATAATTTGTGTGAGATTGAGGTCAACAAGCTTAGATTGTAGGATGGCCAGGGTGTTAAATCTCTAGTGACTCCCCATCCTGCATGAGGGAGAGTAATCATCAACTGACACTAATTAGCATAACGCAACGGACATAAATATTCCTAGAAAATATTCATATTCATGAAAATCACAAGTGAAATATATTGAGACACAGCTTGGCCTTTTGTTAATCACCCTGTCATCTCGGATTTTCAAAATATGCTTTACAGCCAAAGCTAGACAAGCATTTGTGTAAGTTTATCGATAGCCTAGCATAGCATTTTGTCCAGCTAGCAGCAGGTAACTTGGTTACGGAAATCAGAAAAGCAATCAAATTAAATCGTTTACCTTTGATGAGCTTCGGATGTTTTCACTCACGAGACTCCCAGTTAGATAGCCAATGTTCCTTTTTTCCAAAAATATTATTTCTGTAGGCGAAATAGCTCCGTTTGTTCTTCACGTTTGGCTGAGAAATCGCCCGGAAATTGCAGTCACGAAAACGCCGAAAAATATAAAAAATTAGCTCCATAATATCGACAGAAACATGGCAAACGTTGTTTATAATCAATCCTCAAGGTGTTTTTCAAATATCTATTCGATAATATATCCACCGGGACAATTCGTTTTTCAGTAGGACCGATTGGAATAATGGCTACCTCTGTATTTTACGTGAGAATCTCTCTGGGAGCATCAGGTGACCACTTGCGCAATGTAGCCGCTTACGAGTATTCTTCAACATAAATGCGTAAAACTACGTCACAATGCTGTAGACCCCTTGTGGAATACGGAGAAAAAGTCATCTGGTTGATAGTCCATTCACTGCTCAATAGGGACGCATTGGAACACAGCGCTTTCAAAAAATGAGGCACTTCCGGATTGGATTTTTCTCAGGCTTTCGCCTGCAACATCAGTTCTGTTATACTCACAGACAATATTTTTATAGTATTTTTTATATAATATAGTAGCACAAACTCTGAAGATAGATGTGGGGCAATCAATTCACATATGGTATCGAGGGCACAGCTGGGGGCAGAGGGAGGTCTATAGCAAGCGGCAACAGTGAGAGACTTGTTTCTGTAAAGGTGCATTTTTAGAAGTAGAAGCTCAAATTGTTTGGGTTCAGACTGAGATAGTAATACAGAACTCTGCAGGCTATCTTTGCAGTAGATTGCAACACCGCCCCCTTTGGCAGTTCTATGCTGGCGGAAAACGTTATAGTTAGCGATGTAGATTTCAGGGTTTTTGGTGGTTTTCCTAAGCCAGGATTCAGACATGGCTAAGACATCTGGGTTGGCAGAGTGTGCTAAAGCAGTGAGTAAAACAAACTTAGGGAGTAGGCTTCTAATGTTAACATGCATGAAACCAAGGCTTTTACGTTTACAGAAGTCAACAAATGAGAGCACCTGGGGGTTGGGAGTGGAGCTAGGCACTGCAGGACCTGGATTAACCTCCACATCACCAGAGGAACAGAGGGGAAGTAGGATAAGGGTACGGCTAAAGGCTATACGAACTGGCCGTCTAGCACGTTCGGAACAGAGAGTAAAAGCAGCAGGTTTCTGGGCCCGATAGCATAGATTCAAGGCATAGTGTACAGACAAAGGTAAGGTAGGAGGTGAGTACATTGGAGGTAAACCTAGGCATTGAGTAATGATGAGAGAGATATAGTCTCTAGAGATGTTTAAACCAGGTGATGTCATTGCACATGTAGGAGGTGGAACAACATGGTTGGTTAAGGCATATTGAGCAGGGCTAGAGGCTCTACAGTGAAATAAGACTGTAATCACTAACCAGGACAGTATCTTTTAAAAGATTTTGCTAAACCTCAACATCTAAATACTCTCCTGCATCCCGCCTCACCCAATGTAATGTGGATCTGCTTTTTTTTCTAAAGTATTTCTATTTACTTTGGATCTGGAATCCCTCAACTGAAGCTAGCCAGCTAACTACCAGATATTCACCAGCTATAGAGTTTGTTGTTGTTTATGTTTCTAAGACTGCAGGGTGGGAGAAGCAACAATGGCATTGAGAACAGCAGGAAGTGTGTTGGTGGTCTTTCTCTGGTCTGTAGCAGGTATGGTCTCATTCATATCTTTTCGTTGCTCTGTTTAACAATCTAAAAACATTTCTAAAAGGTTAAAAATCCTAATGTTATTCCGATGTGTTCTGTTAAGTGTCTCCATTTCACTTTAAATAGTTATATTTCAAACCTCACTGAGGTTTCATTCACACTTCTGCACATCAGCAGCAGGAGCTGAATAAGAATGATGTCAACCACAAGCAAGTTGTTCCATTTCAATTCCACTCAATTCAGGAAGTAGATTGAAATTCTAATTCCAATTATCTTCAAAGCTTTTCAATGAGTGAAAATGTAGAATTGGAATTTGGTTTACTTTCTGAATTGACTGGAATTGACATGGGATTGACCCCAATGGTAACAATGTATTTGACACAGTGTCATAGCACGGTATGACTTTGTCATGACCATGTCAGAATATGTCATAACAGCTGACATAACTTATCATAACCTGTCATAATATTGTTCATAACACTCTCATGACCTATATACTTACACCTGCTGTGACATATATTGTGTTATTTTATGGCTGATTATGACACCTACTTAAGAGTGTCAAAACCCACTTTTATTGAAATGTGTTTTTTCCCTGCCAAGAAGTTACATTTCGTTTGAAAGTTTGTAATTAATTATTATTTACAGTCATGTTTCTTTTCATCATATTTTAAAACCTCTTAAGGATCTGCCCCTTTTCTTCAATTTTCGCTTAAAATGACAAACCCAAATCTAACTGCCTGTAGCTCAGGTCCTGAAGCAAGGATATGCATATTCTTGGTACATTACCATTTGAAAGGAAACACTTTGAAGTTTGTGGAAATATGAAAGGAATGTTGGAGAATATAACACATTTGATCTGGTAAAAGATAATACAAAGGAAAAATCTACGTTTCTTTTTAATTTTTTTTGTACCTTCATCTTTGAAATGCAAGAGAAAGGCCATAATGTATTATTCCAGCCCAGGTTAGATTTTTAGCCCCTCGATGGCAGCAGTGTATGTGCAAAGTTTTAGAGTGATCCAAGGAACCATTGCATTTCTGTTCAAAATGTTGTATCAAGACTGTCCAAATGTGCCTAATTTGTTTATTAATAACTTTCATGTTCAAAATTGTCCACTCTCCTCAAACAATAGCGTGGTATTATTTCTCTGTAATAGCTACTGTAAATTGTACAGTGAAGTTAGATTAACAAGAATGTAAGCTTTCTGCCAATATCAGATATGTCTATGTCCTGGGAAATGTTCTTGTTATTTACAACCTCATGCTAATCGCATTAGCCTACATTAGCTCAACTGTCCTGTTGCGTAACGATGACATTTTGGAACAGTGAGGGCATTCTGACATCACGTGCATAAAAAACTTATGCTGGGGCAACCGTTAGAGATATTGGAAGTCATGTGAAAAGGTTAATGTCTCAATCCGCGCTGCCCTCAAACTAAGGCACGCTGCCTGCTTTTATGTATAGGCTGTTTCAACTTGTCAAATTCATCAGATTTTCTAACAAGTTTTATTTTCTAACAACAGTTTGAATTGGGGGTCCTCATTAATTCAGAGTAGGCCATTTCACTTTTTCTGACAAGTTACTTTTGGGGGAATTACTGAGCCTGACGAACTTTCCCAAGCACCTCCCAATTGTTTCTGCAGATCAAGTATGCAGACATTTGCGCATCTCCAGTCAGAACAGGACCTGCACAAACTTTTTCACATTTTCCAGCTGGTGCCCGCATCGCCTTCATTGTTGTTTTCATTACTACATGAGAATAACTTTGGACATTTTGGGGGGAAATGTCCCATTGTAAAAGAGTAAAAGTATAATCCAGCCTATTTATCTTCAATATATTTAATTAACATTACAAGGAAAAAACATTGGGGGTTCTCTTCTCTTCGGACCAGGTTCTGTTATGGTACTCTACAGTCCAGGTTCTGTGTTGGTTGACTTCAGTCCAGGTTCTGTGGTGGTTCTCTTCAGTTCTGATAATCGGAGGTCTCAACATCTATCTGAGGGTCTGTGTCACTGTCCAGGTTCTGTGGTGGTTTGCTCCAGTTCTCATAATTGGAGGGCTCAACATCTATCTGAGTGTCTGTGTCACTGTCCAGGTTTTGTGGTGGTTCGCTCCAGTTCTCATAATTGGAGGGCTCAGCATCTATCTGAGGGGCTGTGTTACTGGGGGAGTCCCTCACATTCTGAAAGAAGACACACTGAATGAGCACTTTACATACCACTTCATGAAGTGTTTATGGACACTTACACTTACACACTTACACTTACACTTACACACACACACACACACAAACACACACACGCACACAAACACACACACACACACACACACACACACAAACACACACACGCACACAAACACACACACACACACACACACACATACCTACTCCAGGGTGTCACTCTGGTGATCTGGTCTTCTTCTTCATAGCTGTGCACATGTCACTGTTAGGGTCAGGATGGACACTCTGTGGAGAGAACGAGAGAGTGAGAGAGAGGCAAAGAGAGAGCGTGAGAGGGAGGGAGGGAAGGAGGGAGGGAGTAGAGAGAAAGAAATGCATGAGCACTTTGTGACACCACTCTCTCTATAATTTTCTCTAAACAAATTCAAATACTGTATAAAACACAAACACATAATACGAGACTTACTGCCAGAGTGTCGTAGTCAGGTGACATGGTCCTCATGTTCAGACCTGTGTACGTGTCACTGTTAGGGTCATGATGGACACTCTGTGTAGAGAGCGGGAAATAGAGAGAGGGAGAGAACATGGTAACAGTGAAAATAGTGTGAAAGAGACTGTTGTGATACTGTAAATTATTGTCACCAGGTGTGGAGGTGGAGGTGTAGCTGAAAACATCACCTGTGTGTCTGTTGTGGCATCACTTCCGCCTGTGGATCTCCTGTAAAGAGGAACAGAGTGAGTTATGTACTCTACTGACCTCTAGTGGAGGTTAATATACATTTCATATTTAACCCTGGCTAGAAAATCCTCACCTCTTCAGAGTGCAGTAGATGGTGAGGAGCAGAGCTCCAGCAGTCAGGACAGCCCCCACCCAGACCACATGAACCCAGGGAAACACTGCTGCAGGATTTACTGGGTTTAAGTGTCAAGAGGTTAGAACATATATCTGTTTGTAGTTGTATTCATTATGGATCCTCATTAGCAAAATTTAGGCAGTAAAATTAAGGCAATTATTCCATTTTAAAATCATTACAATGCATTCACTACAGATTGCACAACACATTATGTATATGACCTTAGGCCCATACTCTACTACCACATATCTAGTACACAAAATCCATGTTGTACATGTGTTTATAGTGCTTATCTGTTAAAACAGTTGAGGGACAATCATATTTGTATATGCTTTGAGTGTGACGTCCACTTCTGCTTTAGTTCCGTATCTATTCCCAAGCTGTGTTGAATGGGCTTCAAGAATATCAGCCCCAGAAACTAGAATATGCATATAATTGTCAGAATAGGATAGAAAACACTCAAGTTTCCAAAACTGTCAAAATATTGTCTATTCCCTTAAGCAAGGCAGTTAACCCCCAGCCACAGAAAAAGAGCAGAAGTATAATATTAATCTACAGAGAGTAAACAGAAAAGCTTTATGTGTTACAGAGAATCTACAAATGGTCAAATCTCACTGAAAAAGAGCAGAAGTATAATATGAATCTACAGAGAGTAAACAGAAAAGCTTTATGTGTTACAGAGAATCTACAAATGGTCAAATCCCATAGAAAAAGAGCAGAAGTATAATATTAATCTACAGAGAGTAAACAGAAAAGCTTTATGTGTTACAGAGAATCTACAAATGGTCAAATCCCATAGAAAAAGAGCAGAAGTATAATATTAATCTACAGAGTGTAAACAGAAAAGCTTTATGTGTTACAGAGAATCTACAAATGGTCAAATCTCACTGAAAAAGAGCAGAAGTATAATATTAATCTACAGAGAGTAAACAGAAAAGCTTTATGTGTTACAGAAAATCTACAAATGGTCAAATCTCATTGAAAAAGAGCAGAAGTATAATATTAATCTACAGAGAGTAAACAGAAAAGCTTTATGTGTTACAGAAAATCTACAAATGGTCAAATCCCATAGAAAAAGAGCAGAAGTATAATATTAATCTACAGAGAGTAAACAGAAAAGCTTTATGTGTTACAGAGAATCTACAAATGGTCAAATCTCACTGAAAAAGAGCAGAAGCATAATCTATCTTATTTCTCATCAATATACACAATTATCATTACAAGGAAAGATAATTCAACTCCAGCATTTACTCAGAAGTTAAAGCTTAGGAGAAACTTCTTGACATGTCACCAATAAGCATAACTACAAAAATATGTCTTACTACCCCTGAGCAGTTAACCCATTGTTCACCGGGCACCGGAGATGAGGATGTCGATTATGGCAGCCCCCCGCATCGCTCTGATTCAGAGGGGTTGGGTTAAATGCGGAAGACACATTTCAGTTGAATGCATTCAGTTGTACAATTGACTAGGAATGGAGTGATAAGACAAGGTTGAGAGGAGAGTTTCCCTTTGGAGTGATAAGACAAGTTTGAGAGGAGAGTTTCCCATTCCTTAACTTTGCAAGAAAATAAAAAATAATGACATGATTTTCTAAAATGTTAAAGCTCATTATCTGGAAAGACTTCTAGATATGATAGCAGTATGATAGCAGGAGAATAGACGTGTAAATCCTAGCTTTGGTTTGGTGCTGAAGCTCTTCATCCAGGTTCTGTGGTGAGTCTCTTCAGTCCAGGTTCTGTGGTGGTTCTCTTCAGTCCAGGTTCTGTGGTGGTTCTCTTCAGTCCAGGTTATGTGGTGGTTCTCTTCAGTCCAGGTTCTGTGGTGGATCTCTTCAGTCCAGGTTATGTGGTCGTTCTCTTCAGTTCTCATAATCTGAGGGCTCAGCATCTATCTGAGGGACTGTGTCCCTCAAGGACGAGTCCCTCAAATTCTGAAAGAAAACACAATGAACACATTACATGTAACAGTATAACTTTAGACCGTCCCCTCGCCCACATCAACAACAGTCATCCTCGAAGCATCGTTACCCATCGCTCCACAAAAGCCGCGGCCCTTGCAGAGCAAGGGGAACCACTACTTCAAGGTCTCAGAGCAGGTGACGTCACCGATTGAAACGCTATTTAGAACGCACCTCTAACTAAGCTAGCCGTTTCACATCCGTTACATACACACCACTCTATAACATTTGTATGGATACAAACACAAACACACACAGAAACACAAACACACACACTTACTGCCAGGGTGTCATACTCTGGTGACCTAGTCTTCATGTTCAGAGCTGTGTACGTCTCACTGTTAGGATCAGGATGGACACTCTGTGCAGAGAGAAAGAGAGAGAGAGGGAGAGAGACAGAGTGTTGTCATGGTAACAGTGAAAATAGTATGAGAGAGACTGTCGTGACATAGTAAATTCATGTCACCAGGTGTGGAGGTGGAGGCATAGCTGATATCATCACCTGTGTGTCTGCTGTGACATCACTTCCTCCTATGGATCTCCTGTAATGAGGGACAGAGTGAGTTCTGCTCTCTACTGACCTCTAACGGAAGTTGAGATAAAACAAATAAAGTTTTGCACATTTAATGAATGAATGACTGAATATATTAATGCATTCATAACCAATCAGGGTGCTAAGGTAAAACAAAATGTATGTCACCTGAACCACATGAAGCAAGGGAGAAAGAGGATGAGAACCAGAATAAACACTGTGATTCCTACAGCTGCAGTCAGAACTGAGGTTTGTTTCCCTATAATAAAATATGGATGATATGAGTAAATGGCATGATATAATGAACTAAAAACAAATATAATTTGGTAAAAACCTGTCTCCTCCCCTTCATCCACACTGATTGAAGGATTTAACAAGTGACATCAATATGGGATCAAAGATTCACCTGGATTCAACCTGGTCAGCCTGTCTATGTCATGGAAAGAGCAGGTGTTCTTAATGTTTTGTACACTCAATGTTTAATTATAATAAGCCAAATTCAAAGTATTAACATTAGATTGAAACATGTAGTTCTGTATTGAAGTATTGAAGATGTAACTTTACCTGCTACAATGATCATCTGAGCTGTAGAGTTCATAGATCCTTTTCTATTCTGGGCCTCACAGTAATATTCTCCTCTGTCCTCAGAGATGATGTTAGTGATGCTGTAACTCTGTCCTGATGCTTTTGGTGAGGTTACGTTCTTCTTGTACCAGGTGTATTTGTCCACAGGTGGGTTGGCATCACTGCTGCAGGTCAGAGTCACTGAACTGCCCTCCACTATTTCACCAGAGGGACTGACTGACACTGAGGTGTTCTTTGGGCCGTCTGGTGGACAATATGTAACACATTGTTCATACATAGAGCTTTACATGAGGAGCATCATGGAACTTGGATTTATGATCAAAATAAATGAAATATTAATATAAATATGTATAACTTAGACATTAATGTAACAATACAGTGTTTGTGAAGTACGTGTAGTTACTACAGTAATGAGATGAGTACAATCATGGAACTGGGACATAGATTGAAATAATAGATAGAATAGATGAGAGAAGATGTTACTAAAAGAATACAACTGGAGATGTTTCACACATCCTCACATCTGACAGTGAGAGTCTCTTCAGCAGAGTGGAGATCCTCATGGCCTTCTACAGAACAGGAGTATCTGCCTGCATCCTCACTGCTGACTGGGTTTAGGAACAGACTGGTAGATTTTGTGGTTACATGTCCATTCTTGTACCAAACGTAGGTGGGGTTGTCACCCAGAGTACAGGTGGTGCTACAGGTCAGTGTCACCTTCTGTCCCTCTGTCACAGTGGCAGAAGTCACCTTCACCAGCAGACCTAAATGAAAGAGGATTAAAACACTGAGTACATCATTAAGTAATCGTTTGCAGGTCTGGAGTAGATAACAACATTAAAACCATCAATGACCTGTTGTCTAGTTCAAATGAGGCAGGAGTGGACGTTCTCAAATCATCAATTCAGACATTCCTATTATACCATACATTCATATTAATTGTATTATTACTGTACAAATCAAAACAATTTTTCCAGAACCAATTAAACAGATCAACACTATATATAATATCACTGTACCTGTAACAGACAGAGTGATTAAACAGATCAACACTATATATAATATCACTGTACCTGTAACAGACAGAGTGATTAAACAGATCAACACTATATATAATATCACTGTACCTGTAACAGACAGAGTGACTAAACAGATCAACACTATATATAATATCACTGTACCTGTAACAGACAGAGTGATTAAACAGGTCAACACTATATATAATATCACTGTACCTGTAACAGACAGAGTGATTAAACAGGTCAACACTATATATAATATCACTGTACCTGTAACAGACAGAGTGATTAAACAGATCAACACTATATATAATATCACTGTACCTGTAACAGACAGAGTGACTCCAGGATTGCCAGAATATTTCCCTCCAGTCTGATCTGTTATAAATCTGAACTTGTACTCAGCTGAGTCACTCTCTCTCAGGTCTATGATTCTCAGGGTGTGGCCATTCGTCTTATCACTGCGGTACGTCACACGACCTTTGTAGTTTCGGTCATTTATCAGATTTACATAATTCTCCACATCAAACTTTTTGGTGAACCAGAAGGTTGATGTGACTGTACCACTGGGATATGTGTAAGAGCAGGACAGATCCACTGTTGACCCCTTCAAGGTACAGATACTCTGAGTGGTGTATGTAACACTCCAGCCATACTGACCCAGTACCACTGAAACACAGTTAGACATCACAAGGACGTTACATTAAGTTCAAGGTCTTTTGACTCACACTAACACTTTGTTCCATAGTTGCTGAGTTGAGACATTGATACTCTTTGGTTGAGTGTGAATGGAAACCACAGATAAGATTCACTCAGTGAGGTGAGAAAGACAACTGTTTAAAATGGAGTGGAGACGCCAAATGTGTCGACAGTAGAACATGAAAATGGTTATGCTTTTAGAAATATCTGTAGTTTGACAAACTGGGCAACTAAAAGATAAGAATGAGACCGTACCTGCTACAGACCAGAGAAAGACCACCAGAGAAAGACCACCACCTGCTGTCCTCAAGACCATTGTTGCATCTCCCACCCTGCAGTCTTAGAAACATAAACAACAACTCACTCTATAGCTGATGAATAACTCCACCTGATACATTGAAGTAGAAACTGTAAATGGGGTACAGGGCCTCATTACTGAAAATGAACCAGGCTCATATTGTGTTGTGTTGTATTGTGCTATATGGTTGTCTATGTGAATACTGTCTGTCTGTAAGTCTATATCACTATGTATGTAATGTGTGTGACGTGTTGCATGTCTCTCTATTTAATTAACCTGACATGATGTATGATGCAAAAATCATTTCCTAATGGATACAATAGTCATCACCATCATCATCATCGTCGTCATCACCACCATCATCATCATCATCATCATTGTAAACAACAACAACAGCAACAATCACTTATTGAACAGATCTGTAAAACTGCAAACAAACATTTCTACATTGATTGTTGTGAAGCTGTTGTATTCTCAGAACACCAAATATAGGAGGATAAATGTTCAATCCTCTACGGTCCATCAAGCTGTACAGCAGCCTAAAGACTGATCACCAGGTTCAATGACAGCTCCTATCCTCAAGCTGTGAGGCTAAACAGCAAGTGACTCTCTCTCTCTCTCACTCACTCACACACTCACACACAGTCTTGTAAAACTAACCTTGTGGGGACACAAAATTCAGTCCCATTCACAATCCTATTTTCCTTGACCTTAACCCCAAAACCTATTAACCCTAACCCGAACCCTAGCTCCAAACCCTAAACCTAATTTGAACCGTAACACTGATTCTAACTGGTTTAGTCTTATATTTAATATTGAATTTTATTATACCATGCACTTTAACCTATCACTTATTTTTTGAGCTCTTAATCCCTTCATGTCTTGGTGTCACGCCCTGACCATAGAGAGCTGTTTATTCTCTATGTTGGTTGGGGCGTGATAGTGATTAAGATTGGTCATCTAGGTGATTAATGATTTATGTTGGCCGGGTATGGCTTCCAATCAGAATCAGCTGTTTATCATTGTCTCTGATTGGGGATCATATTTAGGCAGCCATTTCCTCATTGTGTTTTGTGGGATCTTGTCTACAGATTTTCTTGTGTGCATACCAGTAGTGTCAGAGTTTCCTGTGTACATACCAGTAGTGTCACGGGGTCACTTGTTCGTTATTGTTTTGTTTGGTGAGTTTTAATTTATTAAAAGATGTGGAACTCTACTCACGCTGCGCCTTGGTCCAATCATTACGACGATCGTGACACTTGGTGGGATTATTTATATAATTGATCCAGTTTGCATGTTTTATTATGATTTTATTAAAACATTTGTTTTAAAGTTAAACCTTTTTAACCTCAGCACTTAATCAATAATTGTCTTCCTCCTGTTGAACTTCGGCCTGTCATGTTCTCCCACCCTCTCCAGACCGGTTGGATGTACAATATAGAAACGGGGCAGAAAGTTGCAATAGGCCCGTGCAACACAAGGGTTGATACCAGCATAAACAGAAACCCTCTTAAACCTGACACTGATTCTAACCTTAACCCTGAACCCCCTAGAAATAGCATTTGACCTCGTGGGGACCAACAAAACGTCCCCTGTTGGTCAAATGTTTGTTGGTTTACTATTCCTTTGGGGAAACTATATATACAAAATAATGTGGACACCTCCTCAAATGAGTGGATTCAGCTGTTTATGCCAAAGCTGTTGCTGACTGGTGTATAACATCGAGCACACAGCCATGCCATCTCCATAGACAAACATTGTCAGTAGAATGGCCTTACTGAAGACTTCAGTGACCTTCAAAGTGGCACCGTCAAAGGATGACACCTTTCCAGTTTGACAAATTTCTGCCCTAGAACAGTGTTTACATGGCCAAGCAGCCGGACACAAGCCGAAGATCACCATGCGCAATGCCAACCGTTGGCTGGAGTGGTGTAAAACTCGTCACCATTGGACTCTGGAGCAGTGGAAACGCGTTCTCTGTAGTGATGAATAACGATTCACCATCTGGCAGTTCGACGGACGTTTCTGGGTTTGGTGGATGACAGAACACTACCAGTCCCCCCCCCCCCCCCCCCAAAAGTGCCAACTAAAGTTTGGTGGAGGAAGAATAAAGGTCTGGGGCTGTTTTTCATGGTTCGGGCCCCTTAGTTCCATTGAAAGGAAATCTTAACGATACGGCATACAATGATATTCTAGACAATTATGTGCTTCCAAGTTTGAGGCAACAGTTTGGGGAAGGCCCTTTCCTGTTACAGCATGACAATGCCCCCGTGGATAAAGCGAGGTCCATACAGAAATGGTTTGTCAAGATCGGTGTGGAAGAACTGACAGAGCCCTGACCTCAACCACATCGAACACCTTTGGGATGAATTGGAATGCCGACTGCACGCCAATTCTAATGGTCCAACATCAGTTCCCAACATCTCTAATGCTCTTGTGGCTGAATGGAAGCAAGTCCAAGCAGCAATGTTCCAACATCTAGTGGAAAGCCTTCCCAAACATGTAGGCTGTTATAGCAGGGACAAACTCCATATTAATGCCCATGATTTTTTTATGATTTGTTTGATGAGCAGGTGTCCACATACTTTTGGTCATGTAGTGTAGGTACATCTGTCAGGAAGGCCCAGAAGGCCCATGGAGTCTGTATCAAAGTCTAGAGAGCTGGTTGTTATGGATGTAGAAAAGTTCAAACACATCCTACACAGTACAGATGTCAACTCTACTCCATATCAGACTGGTCCTGAAGGGCCCTCAGATAAATCAACTGTGTCACACACAGACACACACTCAGGCCCACATGCACACACACCCTGCAGTGCTACAATGTTTGTTTGCATGTCTTTTTTACCCTGGTTAATCATCTCATCACTATGTAGATCAACACTCCTACACTGAGACACTTTATAAATACTGGCCATAAAACACAGCTCAAAACTGAACAACAAGTAAAATGATACATTACCCTCAATTACATGACGAAAAACAAATAACCCCAAACTATATTTCAAGATATTGACAATTGTACTTACAGAGTGAAGTGAAGGGGGGAAGTCTTGTACAGTGAGTCAACTTACTGTCAGTTAGTGTGAGTTATTTTGTTGACACATATTTAACTGCCCTTGTACTTCCTCTTTAAGTCATTAACATGCAAGATGACCAGACCAGTACATCAGAAAAGGGATGTTACTGTATTTCAACAGAAATAGATATGCAGTCTGTTGCACAATATGTACTTTTCTTCATTTTGAGTTGGACTACATTTTTAAAAATATCTAAATGTGTCATATTTCCAACGTGATATTTTGACAACATAGAGAACCATTTAAACAATGAGTCGACTACAGAGGGCTTGGTGTGGTTGCTAGGTGATTTGTGACACACCTGCAAGCCCTCTATACTATTTAGAATGTGAACAATTGCTCAGAATGTGTTGTCTTGTCCTTCTGAGTTCTGTATATACAGGTCAAAGTTCTATGATCTCATTCAATTAGAACCCATTCAATTTAATACCCATGACCATCACTCCTCATCAGCTGTATCAAATTAATACTGAAGGTTCCAGTGTTCTAGACTAGAGCTCCACCTACTGGTATCTCAACATTACTGCACCATCCTAATAATAATGTCCTCAATAATGTTGGGTTAATAACAACATAACACACTGGAAATACATTAGATAAACTAGTGAAAAACTAAACTGTTTACTTGACAAAGTCACAGTTAAGCAAACATACACTGTTGTATTACAATATGCCACTATCATATTCTGTTACACTGTTGGCCCTTGTGTACAATAAAGGAGGCTGGTTGGCAGAGATATAGGAGGAAAGGCTAATTGTAATGACTGGAATATAATTAATGGATACCGTTCCATTTATTCCACTCCAGCCAGTACAATGAGCATGTCTTTCTATATATCTGCCCACCAGCCTCCTCTGCTGGACAGAACAGGTAGTAGCAGAGGCATCAATATCATCACCATCATCATCACAGTGATGCTGTGTTGACTGTATAGGCTAATGTACTCTGTTGTCCATATAGACTAATGCAGACTCTTATCCATATATGTTATAATGTAGCAAGGTATCCATATATAGTCTAATGTAGCCTGTTATCCATCAATAGTCTAATGTAGCCTGTTGTCCATATATAGTCTAATGTAGCCTGTTATCCATGTATAGCCTAATGTAGCCTGTTATCCATATATAGTCTAATGTAGCCTGTTATCCATATATAGTCTAATGTAGCCTGTTATCCATATATAGTCTAATGTAACCTGTTATCCATATATAGTCTAATGTAGCCTGTTAATACTACTCCTAAACACAACCCACCATCACTGTCTCATGTTAATACTACTCCTAAACACAACCCACCGTCACTGTGTCTCATGTTAATACTACTCCTAAACACAACCCAACATCACTGTGTCTCATGTTAAAACTACTCCTAAACACAACCCACCATCACTGTGTCTCATGTTAATACTACTCCTAAACACAACCCACCATCACTGTGTCTCATGTTAATACTACTCCTAAACACAACCCACCATCACTGTGTCTCATGTTCAAACTACTCCTAAACACAACCCACCATCACTGTGTCTCATGTTAATACTACTCCTAAACACAACCCACCATCACTGTGTCTCGTGTTGATACTACTCCTAAACACAACCCACCATCACTGTGTCTCGTGTTGATACTACTCCTAAACACAACCCACCATCACTGTGTCTCGTGTTGATACTACTCCTAAACACAACCCACCGTCACTGTGTCTCATGTTAATACTACTCCTAAACACAACCTACCATCACTGTGTCTCATGTTAATACTACTCCTAAACACAACCCACCATCACTGTGTCTCGTGTTGATACTACTCCTAAACACAACCCACCATCACTGTGTCTCATGTTAATACTACTCCTAAACACAACCCACCATCACTGTGTCTCGTGTTGATACTACTCCTAAACACAACCCACCATCACTGTGTCTCATGTTAATACTACTCCTAAACACAACCTACCATCACTGTGTCTCATGTTAATACTACTCCTAAACACAACCCACCATCACTGTGTCTCATGTTAATACTACTCCTAAACACAACCCACCGTGACTGTCACGCCCTGACCATAGAGAGCCTTTTGTATTCTCTATGTTGGTTAGGTCGGGGTGAGAGTAGGGTGGTTAATCTAGGTGTGTTTTTTTTCTATGTTGGCCTGGTATGGTTCCCAATCGGATGCGTTTTTTTATCGTTGTCTCTGATTGGGGATCATATTTAGGCAGCCCTTTCCCCACTGTGTTTTGTGGGATCTTGTTTTTGTGTTGCCTGTGAGCACTCCTGAACATCACGTTTCGGTTATTCTTTATTGTTTTTGTGCTTTTCATTAAATAAATATGTGGAACCCAGATCACGCTGCACTTTGGTCCGAGTATGGTTCCAACGACGATCGTCACAGTCACTGTGTCTCATGTTACTATGGTGGTGGTGGTTCTCTTCAGTCCAGGTTCTGTGGTGGTTCTCTTCAGTCCAGGTTCTGTGGTGGTTCTCTTCAGTCCAGGTTCTGTGGTGGTTCTCTTCAGTCCAGGTTCTGTGGTAGTTCTCTTCAGTCCAGGTTCTGTGGTGGTTCTCTTAAGTCTGTGTCACTGTTAGGGTCAGGATGGACACTCTGTGGAGCAGAGGGGGGGAGGAAGAGAGGGAGAGGGAGAGACATTCTCAAAACAAATACATAGATTAATTTATTATAATAAATTACTGCCAGTGTGGTAGTCAGGGGACATGATCCTCATGTTCAGAGGAGTGTTCGTGTCACTATTGGTTCAGGACGGACACTCTTTGGAGAGAGAGAGTAGTGTCCAAGAAACAGTTAAAATAGCATGAAAGAGATTCATATCCTTTTAGAAATGTCAGTAGATTGATAAACAGATCAAGATATGAATGAGACCATACCTGCTACAGACCAGAGAAAGACCACCAACACACTTCCTGCTGTTCTCAAGGTCATTGTTGCATCTCCCACCCTGCAGTCTTAGAAACATAAACAACAACTCACTCTATAGCTGGTGAATAACTCCACCTGATACATTGAAGTAGAAACTGTAAATGGGGTACAGGGCCTCATTACTGAAAATGAACCAGGCTCATATTGTGTTGTGTTGTATTGTGCTATATGGTTGTCTATGTGAATACTGTCTGTCTGTAAGTCTATAGCACGATGTATGTAATGTGTGTGACGTGTTGCATGTCTGTCTATTTAAGATGACATGATGTATGATGCAAAAACTATTTATCTAATGGATACAATAAAGTCATCATTATCTTCATCATCATCACCATCATTATAAACATCAACAGCGTATTGAACAGATCTGTAGAACTGTAAACACATATTTCTGAATGTTCTGAAGCTGTTTTATTCTCATAACCCCAAATACAGGAGGATAAATGTTCCATCCTTTACGGTCCGTCAAGCTGTACAGCAGCCTAAAGACTGACCACCAGGTTCAATGATAGCACCTATTCTCAAGCTGTACAGCAGCCTAAAGACTGACCACAAGGTTGAATGATAGCTGCTATCACCAAGCTGTACAGCAGCCTAAAGACTGACCACCAGGTTCAATGACAGCTGCTATCACCAAGCTGTACAGCAGCCTAAAGACTGACCACCAGGTTGAATGATAGCTGCTATCACCAAGCTGTACAGCAGCCTAAAGACTGACCACCAGGTTCAATGACAGCTGCTATCACCAAGCTGTACAGCAGCCTAAAGACTGACCACCAGGTTGAATGATAGCTGCTATCACCAAGCTGTACAGCAGCCTAAAGACTGACCACCAGGTTCAATGACAGCTGCTATCACCAAGCTGTGAGTCAAAACAGAAGTGACTCACAAATACACACCCTGCAGTGTTACAATGTTTGTTTACATGTCTATTTTACCCTGGTTAATCATGTCATCACTATGTAGATCAACACTCCTATCCTGAGACACTTTATGAATACTGACCCTGATGTAACAACCAAAACACAGCTCAAAACATAACAAGTAAAATGATACATTACCCTTCAAGTATATGACTAATGACTAAAAACAAATAACCAAAAACAATTTTCCCAGACAATGTCAAGAGTACTTACAGAGTGAAGTGAAGGGGTGAGGTCAACTGACTGGTAGTGTGTGGGGAAATGCTAGTAGGTGTCAGTTCTGTGTTTGATACATCTTTGGAGGGAGTTGAAAGTCCGTGTTGCCCAGCAACAGCCCCAAAACATCACTGCTCTAGAGGAGATCTGCATGGAGGAATGGGCCAAAATAACAGCAACAGTGTGTGAAAACCTTGTGAAGACTTACAGAAAACGTTTGACCTCTGTCATTGCCAACAAAGGGTATGTAGTGTCTTAACACTTAGTACTTATTTATGTAATAAGAAAGACTCGGAATACAAGCAATTGAACTGGAGCTTCACATTTACTCAAACTAGTTAGTACCAGAATAACATAGAACAACACTGCGCATGACCAAGGGTGCTCCATCCTTAAATCGGACATCAGTAATTAACAGAACATAACATTCCTTCTCTTATACAATCAGAGTTACTTTTACCAAACCACAACTGAAACATTTCCCAGAACTTGTTGTAGTTATTTTGCATCTTTTAATTTGAACTTGAACAGTTCGTTTTTGCTTGTTTGTTTATAAGTCTAGTCTGTCTGGTGGACGGTGCCTTCGTTCTGGGTAGCGCCTCAGATTGTCTGGAGGCTCCTGAACATCCTCAATGTGTGCTTGTTCCATTATAGCGTCTGCTATAGCAGCACCTTCATCAACACGTTCGGGTATATAACAAAGTATTGAGATAAACTTTTGTTATTGACCAAATACTTATTTTCCACCATAATTTGCAAAGAAATTCATAAAAAATCCTACAATGTGATTTTCTGGATTTTTTTTCTCATTTTGTCTGTCATAGTTGAAGTGTACCTATGATGAAAATTACAGGCCTCTCTCATCTTTTTAAGTGGGAGAACATGCACAATTGGTAGCTGACTAAATAATTTTTTGCCCCACTGTATCTGGACGGTACGTGGTGTTCAGGGTTGTAAGGTTGTCAGGGTTTCCTGTCTCTTCCTCTCTGGTCAGGATTGTGTTTGAAGCGACACCTGTCACCATAGAAACAGCCAGTGGTCCTCCAGAAGAAACACTCGTCACCATTGATGGGAGCCGTCCTCCTGGGCCTGGGAGAGAGAGAGACAAACAGTATGAAAACACAAACACCTCCACACAAGTGCTCCCATCCCCAGCTTCCTGTTCCCTTTTAAAGTAGGGACACAGTCCCTCATCCTCATCATTCTCCTCCCTCTGTACTATCCAGTCCCTGCGTGGTGGTCAGGGTTGTCATGGTGGTCAGGGTTGCCATGGTTTCCTGTCTCTCCCTCTCTGGTCAGGCTTGTGTTTGAAGCGACACCTGTCACCATAGAAACAGCCGGTGGTCCTCCAGAAGAAACACTCATCACCATTGATGGGAGCCGTCCTCCTGGTCCTGGGAGAGAGAGACACAAACAGTATGAAAACACAAACAGTATGAAAACACAAACACCTGCACCTGTGGTCCTGCTTCCTCCTTCCATCACTTTGTACATTTCAAAAGTTAATATGACTTGATTGGTAACACTTTAGAATAACTCATAATGATGTGTTGAATGACAGACAGATGTCTTTACCCTGTGGAGGCGTACTGGGAGGCTGAGGAGGTGTTGCTGTTGTGGCTGAACCTTTTGAAAATCTTCATCAGATGACAGTAATAGGACATGTTACACAGTATGTTTGTGTTTTTTTCAATAATATGCTATTTATATCCATGAATCTCTGTTTACAATGACGCCATGTTCACAAAATGCTACTCGGATGTCCGGAGAAATTATGATAGCTCCGGCAGATAACGTCAGATAACAAGCAATACACATCATAAACTTTGACTAAATATACATGTTCTACATATAGATAGAAAGATACACTTCTTCTTAATGCAACCGCTGTGTTACATTTATTTTTAACGTTACAGAATTTGTTCACTAGGCTATAATATGAGACGGCGCTCAGAAATTAGCATTATGTCTCCTCTATCTTGGAGTCCACAGAAACCCAAAATAACCACAGAAATATTCCCTTACCTTTGATGTTCTTCGATCAGAAGACGTGGAAGGAGTTATACTTACCAAAAAATGCGTTTGGTTTTCAAGTCTGTGTCTTTAGGTTATCAAACGCGACAAATTCCGGTTGAAACGCAGCCAAAATTCTAGTGGACGCGCATCAAAACTTCAAAATTACATATTATATGTCGACTAAACTGGTCAAACTAAGTGCAGAATCAAGCTTTAGGATGTTCTAAACGTGCAAAACAATCCTTGGCTCGAACAGACAACCCGACATCGTTTGGTCAGTCCTGGAACAAAGAGAGAGCCGGACCCGACGCGCGCTTGAAAGTACATGTATTTTCGCGCCGTGCGATTCTCACAAAGACAGGCCCCACTGAAGAAGACACCGAGCTGAACAGATAGAAACTGTTCCCAGATCTGTAGCTGGTTGGGAAGGGTGTGGGCGATGACGTCAAAGTTGGCCCAACTTTCATGATGACAAGAGAGAGTTTGGGAGAATGGCTGCCCTGAGAGTTCTGCTTTACATACAGACATAATTTGAACGGTTTTAGAAGCTTTAGAGTGTTTTCTATTTAATAATAATTATTATATGCATATATTATACATTTTTGACAGATTTTGTTTCTGTTTACTATGGGCACGCAATTCCTCCAAAGGGGGCAGTAGTCAGCCCTATCTCTAACAGGTTCTTAAACCTTTTCAGCCTGGGACCCGAATGCAACATTCTGTGTTTTCCTGGGACCCAAACTTAGGAAAATATGCAGCTATACATAAATATCAGTACATTTCATTGTCCTTATGCCTAAAACAATGCAATATAGACAAAAACAAATAACAATGATATTATATATCTATTAATGTTTATTTTCCCCCATTGAAAACACATATCTGTCTAGGTTGGAACTGTTACTGTTAAAATACAATAAATCATTTTAATTCTGAATTGGAATAAAAGGATTGATCACATCACACAGATGAATAACAGAACACACACAGGCTTTTTGGTGGTGCCACCCTAAGTAACAGTACAGATGAAAAATGATCAGGCCTACTGTACATCTTACTGTACAAATGCTTGTTGAAAGTCAAGGTTGGAACTGTTGCTGTTAAAATACATATGTTTTTATTCTGACCTGGAATAAAGTGATTGATCACATCTGTAGACCAGAAAACCCCCACACAGTCCTAATGAGAGCAGATCTATTCTGGGCTCTGTTTTTGACAGTGCAACACTGAGGTCAAGCTCATCCTTGAAACTGTTTCTGTACATGTTTTTTAAGTGTCACATAGGTATGTGGTGCCAAACTGGACCAGAACATCTACTGCTTTCTCAGTCAGGCAGGAGATCGCTTCCTACTGTAGATGAGCAACCCAGAACTGTGAATGTGTTTGCCTCAAAAAGCATCTTGCTTCAATCAGTTTATTCCAGTTAAGAATAACAATTATTATTGTATTTTAACAGCAACAGTTCCAACCTAGACTGGTTTTCAACAATAATTTCTACAGTAAGATGTAAAGTAGGCCTGATCATTTTTCATTTTAATCTGTACTGTTACTAGGGTTGCACTATCAGTAGCTAGCTTGCTTTGGCGAATGTTAGCTATTAGCTGTGTACAAGGCCAGGGGATTGAAAGAGAAACTCACATCTACCACTATGAGTTAGTTAGTACTCCCTTATTACTGCTGTTATAAAATGCCAACAAGTGATCTTCAAGAAAAGTGCAGAAAAAGAGATCTGGTACACAACTCCGATGCACACAGGCATCTCCCTCTCACACTGGTGCAGCTGCCAAACTGAGCAGAGACGCTGCTTAAGCAGAAAGCGCACTGAACAGAGAGCGCAGATGCACTTGGCCAAATCAATTCCAGTAATTCATGAAATAATGATGTATTTACACTGACACGTCGCGACCCACCATTAACAGGTCCGTGATCCAACTTTAAGAAAGGCTGCATTAGTGCATACTGACTGACTGGGTGCATCACCGACTGTTATGGCAACTGCTCGGCCTCCGACCAAAAGGCGCGTATGGCCCAGTACATCACTGGGGCCAAGCTTCCTGACATCCAGGACCTCTAACCTGACAGTGTCAGAGGAAGGCCATAAAAATGGTCAGACTCCAGCCACCCCAGTCATAGGCTGTTCTCTTTGCTACCACACGGCAAGAGGTCCCGGAGCGCCAAGTCTAGGTCCAAAAGGCTTCTGAACAGCTTCTACCCCCAAGCCAAGACTCCTGAACAGCTAATCAAAGGGCGACCAAGACGCTGCTGCAACACTCTGTTTATTATCTATGCATAGTCACTTTAACCCTACCTACATGTACATATTACCTCAACTACCCGGTGTCCCCCAAATTAACTCTGTGCGATACCCCCTGTAGAGGGGTTGGGTTAAATGCAGAAGACACATTTCAGTTGAATGCATTCAGTTGTACAACTGACAAGGTATCCCCTTTCCCTTTATATAGCCTCTCTAATGTTATTTTACTGCTTCTGTTTAATTATTTGTTACTATTATTTTCTATTTTTTACTTAACACTTATTTTTTCGTAACTTATTTTTTTCGTAACTTCTGAAAGCATAGTTGGTTAAGGGGCTTGTAAGTAAGCATTTCCCTGTAAGATCTACACCTGTTGTATTCCGCACATGTGACAAATACAATTTGATACTGTTGCATGAGTCACATTATTAGTTTCCATTTGATGGTATAATTTGTGTCACTCTAATATTTACTTCATCCTTATCTACAACAGTAGGTTTAGGCTCTGATGTATTAGCCATGTTCTAATCCTGTTCTGTATTTTACATAGTTAGTCCTCCCTGTCGGTCCATCTTTACATAGGTAGTCCTCTCTGTCGGTCCATCTTTACATAGTTAGTCCTCCCTGTCGGTCCATCTTTACATAGTTAGTCCTCCCTGTCGGTCCATCTTTACATAGTTAGTCCTCCCTGTCGGTCCATCTTTATATTGTATGCTACTGTAGCGATCACTTCATTCTAGTCATCATGTATTAGCTACTGTTGTTCATTCTTATTAATCTTCTGCTAGTAATACATTTAAGCATGTTATCATGTATGCTTGTACATAGTGAGTATGCAGGCATCTTATACCCTGATGAGACTCACTCTGCTACAGTAGTTTTAGTGAGAGTGGGTCATATCTACCACCATCGTGCTGGCCCAAATGCTGTTGGCCGCTATATGCGCTGTTCAGCAGTCGAGCATTACTGGATCTTTTTATCATTAAGCATATGTTCATTGATGTACGGCATTATTTAAAATGCCATACTACTTCTTAAACCTGACTTTCTTCCTCAGATTTCAAGTTATCACATTGGACCTTGTTGTAATAACATATTAAAACATGTAATGACGCATTCACGGACTGTTGTTAAACACACTGATAACCCATGAATATACACTGCTCCAAACCCTTTGGGATGGGCTACAAAGACAAAGAACTCTGTCAAGAACCAATGGGATACTGACAACAGGCTGGAGAGGACTGTCTATCACCTACGAACAACCAACCAGGAGCCAGGACTACTAGAATCTACCTACGTCATTTCAATGTATAAATGTACTGCCCAAATATGTGGGACGCCCTCTTTTTCCGAAAACTCCCTAAGAGTTGGACGATAAGAGCCGTGCTGCACGTTTGCCAGCTATCACTATGCCTGATTAAAAGCCTCAAATATACCGTATCCGCCTTGTCCAGAGTCTCATCTTGGGCTTGTTTCTCCAATAACTAATTATTGACAACCTTTAGTGGGGAAGCTGACGCTGTGATTACTAATCAAGGCTAGCTATAATTTCAGCTGTGTTGGATGGGCTGTTAATATTAGCATTACCTAGCATGTGGTGGTCTTACTGTAGTTTCAGGTGTGTTGTATAGGATGTTGATACTAGCATTACCTAGCATGTGGTGGTCTAACTATAGTTTCAGCTGTGTTGGATGGGATGTTGATACTAGCATTATCTAGCATGTGGTGGTCTTACTATAGTTTCAGCTGTTTTGGATGGGATGTTGATACTAGCATTACCTAGCATGTGGTGGTCTTACTATAGTTTCAGCTGTTTTGGATGGGATGTTGATACTAGCATTACCTAGCATGTTGTGGTCTTACTATAGTTTCAGCTGTGTTTGATGGGATGTTGATACTAGCATTACCTAGCATGCGGTGGGCTTACTATAGTTTCAGCTTTGTTGGGTGGCATGTTGATACTAGCATTACCTAGCATGCGGTGGGCTTACTAAACACCTGAAGGAGCAGAGCTAATGAATAGTTCAACATATTTCTACATGAAATGTAATCAAATCTGGAAAAGGCTAAATCTTATAGAAAAATAGCAGAAGCATAATCTATCCCATTTATCATCTATATACAAACTGTATTTATCATTAGGATAACAATCTAAATTCCAGCATTCACTCAAAAGTTAAAGGTCATTGTCTGGAAAACCTAATAGATAAGAAAGCATAATGATAGTAAAAGAATAGCATTGTGAGGCCTAGCTTTGGTTTCATGCTGTTGCTCTTCAGTCCAGGTTCTGTGGTGGTTTTCTTCAGTCCAGTTTCTATGGTGGTTCTCTTCAGTCATGTTCTTTTGTGGTTCTCTTCAGTCCAGGTTCTGTTGTGGTTCTCTTCAGTCCAGGTTCTGTTGTGGTTCTCTTCAGTCCAGGTTCTGTGGTGGTTCTCTTCACTCAAGGTTCTGTGTTGGTTTTCTTCACTCAAGGTTCTGTGGTGTTTCTCTTTAGTCCAGGTTCTGTGGTGGTTCTCTTCAGGCCGGGTTGTAGTTCTCTTCAGTTCTCATAATCGGAGGCATCAGCATCTATATGAGGGATTGTGACAGTGGGAGAGTCCCTCACATTCTGAAATAAGACACTGAATGAGCACATTACACACCACTCCGTGACATTTTTATAGACACACACACACATTAAACACACTTACTGCCAGGGTGTCATACTCTGGTGACCTGGTCTTCATGTTCAGAGCTGTGTACGTGTCACTGTTAGGATCAGGATGAACACTCTGTGGAGAGAGAGAGTTGTCACGATAAGAGTGAAAATAGTATGAGAGAGACCCGTCATGACATAGTAAATTAATGTCACCAGGTGTGGAGGTGGAGGTGTAACTGAAATAGTCACCTGTATCCCTGTTGTGGCATCACTTCCTGCTGTGGATCTCCTGTAAAGTGGGACAGAGTGAATTCTACTCTCTAGTGACCACTAGTGGAAGTTTATATGTTACTAATACAGTTTTGCACATGAATAAATGAATATATTAATGCATTCACAACAAATCAGAGTGCTAAGGGGAATTTATAAAACATTTGAAAAATTCTGTCACCTGAACCACATGAAGCCAGAGAGACAGAGGATGAGAACCAGAACAACAATTATGATTCCTACAGCTGCAGTCAAAACTGATGTTTGTTTCCCTATAATAAAATATGGATGACATGAGTACATGGTAATACAGGACTTTAATGGTGTTCCTATGAACTGACAATGAATATACACTAACAAAGGACATTTATACTATAATCAGCCACTATACCAAACATTAGGAACACCTTCCTAACAAGTGACATCAAAGAGGGATCAAAGCGTCACCAGTATTCACCTGGTCAGTCTGTCTATGTCATGGAAAGAACAGGTGTTCTTAATGTTTTGTACACTCAATGTTTAATTATAAAAAAACATATTAAAAGTATTAACATTAGATTGAAACATGTAGTTCTGTATTGAAGATGTAACTTTACCTGCTACAATGATCATCTGAGCTGTAGAGTTCATAGATCCTCTTCCATTCTGGGCCTCACAGTAATATTCTCCTCTGTCCTCAGAGCTGACGTTATGGATGGTGTAACTCTGTCCAGAATGTCTCATTGACATGTTCTTGTATGTTACCTTGTACCAGGTGTATTTGTCCACAGGTGGGTTGGCATCACTGCTGCAGGTCAGAGTCACTGAACTGCCCTCCACTATGTCACCAGAGGGACTGACTGACACTGAGGTGTTCTTTGGGCCGTCTGGTGGACAATATGTAACACATTGTTCATACATAGAGCTTTACATGAGGAGCATCATGGAACTTGGATTTATGATTAAAATAAATGAAATATTAATATAAATATGTATAACTTAGACAATAATGTAACAATACAGTGTTTGTGAAGTACTTGTAGTTACTACAGTAATGAGATGAGTACAATCATGGAACTTGGACATAGATTGAAATAATAGATAGAATAGATGAGAGAAGATGTTACTAAAAGAATACAACTGGAGATGTTTCACACATCCTCACATGTGACAGTGAGAGTCTCTTCAGCAGAGTGGAGATCCTCATGTCCTTCTACAGAACAGGAGTATCTGCCTGCATCCTCACTGCTGACTGGGTTTAGGATCAGACTGTTAGATTGGTTGGTTACATGTCCATTCTTGTACCAGATGTAGGTGGCATTGGGGTTGTCACTCAGAGTACAGGTGGTGCTACAGGTCAGTGTCACCTTCTGTCCCTCTGTCACAGTGGCAGGAGTCACCTTCACCAGCAGACCTAAATGAAAGAGGATTAAAACACTGAGTATATCATAAAGTAATCGTTTGCAGTATTGATAGGATGTGACCTGCAGTGTTACCTGTGACAGTCAGAGTTGTTCCAGGGAAGGTGGGCTCCCAGGTTGTCTGATCTGTTCTGAATCTAAACTTATACTCAGCTGAGTCCTCCTCTCTCAGGTCTGTGATTCTCAGGATGGAGTCACTCTGCATATTTCCAAGGTTCTCTACACGACCTCCATACCCCGGGCTCAGGATTTGAGGCGCTTCATTAAGTTTTCCTTTTGTATACCAGATTGTTTCAGAGACTGTATGACCACTGGGATAAGTATAAGAGCAGGATATGTCCACTGATGACCCATTCAAGGTACAGATACTATGATGGGTGTACGTCACGTGGAAATAACTGTGACCCTCAACAGCTGAAACACAAGTACATTTTTCAAATGGTGTCAGTATTTAGAACTGTAAAATCAACCACCATTAATCTAAATGGAATAGTAGCTCTACCTCATGTCTGTTTCACTAAACATCAACCACCATTAATCTAAATGGAATAGTAGCTCTATCTCATGTCTGTTTCACTAAACATCAACACTGACCAATGATTGGATGATTTTGACAGACTTTAAAAAAAGTCAGTCACACTCACACACTGCAGTCACACACTGCAGTCACACTCACACACTGCAGGAGAATTGATGCCTTTTACAGCACAGTAGAAGCTGTCTTCAGTTTGAAAGTAGAATGAGTATGATGGGGAGGAGTCCTCTTGTACAATCTTACTGTTCCTGTACCAGATGTTGGTGGGGTTACCAGTCAGAGTACAGGTGGTGCTACAGGTCAGTGTCGTTGACCACCATGTAGTGGTCACCTTAACCTGCAGGTCTGGAGTAGATAACAACATTAAAACCATTCATGACCTGTTGTCTAGTTCAAATGAGGCAGGAGTGGACGTTCTCAAATTATTAATTCAGACATTCCTATTATACCATACATTCATATTAATTATATTTTTTCTGTACAAATCAAGACAATTTTCCAGAACCAATTAAACAGATCACCACTATATATAATATCACTCACTGTACCTGTAACAGACAGAGTGATTAAACAGATCAATACTATATAATATCACTGTACCTGTAACAGAGTGATTAAACAGATCAACACTATATATAATATCACTGTACCTGTAACAGACAGAGTGATTAAACAGATCAATACTATATAATATCACTGTACCTGTAACAGACAGTGATTAAACAGATCAACACTATATATAATATCACTGTACCTGTAACAGACAGAGTGATTAAACAGATCAATACTATATAATATCACTGTACCTGTAACAGACAGAGTGATTAAACAGATCAACACTATATATAATATCACTGTACCTGTAACAGACAGAGTGATTAAACAGATCAACACTATATATAATATCACTGTACCTGTAACAGACAGAGTGATTAAACAGATCAATACTATATAATATCACTGTACCTGTAACAGAGTGATTAAACAGATCAACACTATATATAATATCACTGTACCTGTAACAGACAGAGTGATTAAACAGATCAACACTATATATAATATCACTGTACCTGTAACAGACAGAGTGATTAAACAGATCAACACTATATATAATATCACTGTACCTGTAACAGACAGAGTGATTAAACAGATCAACACTATATATAATATCACTGTACCTGTAACAGACAGAGTGATTAAACAGATCAACACTATATATAATATCACTGTACCTGTAACAGACAGTGATTAAACAGATCAACACTATATATAATATCACTGTACCTGTAACAGACAGAGTGACTCCAGGATAGCCACAATATTTCCCTCCAGTCTGATCTGTTATAAATCTGAATTTGTACGTAGCTGAGTCACTCTCTCTCAGGTCTGTGATTCTCAGGGTGTGGCCATTCGTCTTATCACTATGGTACGTCACACGACCTTTGTAGTTTGGGTCATTTCTCAGATTTACATAATTCTCCACATCAAACTTTTTGGTGAACCAGAAGGTTGATGTGACTGTACCACTGGGATATGTGTAAGAGCAGGACAGCTCCACTGTTGACCCCTTCAAGGTACAGATACTCTGAGTGGTGTATGTAACACTCCAGCCATACTGACCCAGTACCACTGAAACACAGTTAGACATCACAAGGACGTTACATTAAGTTCAAGGTCTTTTGACTCACACTAACACTTTGTTCCATAGTTGCTGAGTTGAGACATTGATACTCTTTGGTTGAGTGTGAATGGAAACCACAGATAAGATTCACTCAGTGAGGTGAGAAAGACAACTGTTTAAAGGGAAGTGGAGACACCAAATGTGTCGACAGTAGAACATAAAAATGGTTATGCTTTTAGAAATGTCTGTAGACTGATAAACAGGGCAACTTAAAGATAAGAATGAGACCATACCTGCTACAGACCAGAGAAAGACCACCAACACACTTCCTGCTGTTCTCAAGGCCATTGTTGCATCTCCCACCCTGCAGTCTTAGAAACATAAACAACAACTCACTCTATAGCTGGTGAATAACTCCACCTGATACATTGAAGTATAAACTATAAATGGGGTACAGGGCCTCATTACTGAAAATGAACCAGGCTCATGTTGTGTTGTGTTGTATTGTGCTATATGGTTGTCTATGTGAATACTGTCTGTCTGTAAGTCTATAGCACTATGTATGTAATGTGTGTGACGTGTTGCATGTCTGTCTATTTAAGATGACATGATGTATGATGCAAAAACGATTTATCTAATGGATACAATAAAGTCATCATCATCATCACCATCATCATCACCATCATTATAAACAACAACAACTTATTGAACAGATCTGTAGAACTGTAAACACATATTTCTGAATGTTCTGAAGCTGTTTTATTCTCAGAACCCCAAATACAGGAGGATAAATGTTCAATCATCTACGGTCCGTCAAGCCGTATAGCAGCCTAAAGACTGACGCCCGGTTTCAATTATAGCTCCTATCCCCAAGCTGTGAGGATAAACAGAAGTCACACACACAATGTTACAATGTTTGTTTGCTTGTCTATTTTACCCCGATTAATCATCTCATCACTATGTACATCAACACTCCTACACTGAGACACTTTATGAATACAGACCCTGATGTAACAACCAAAACACAGCTCAAAACATAACAAGTAAAATGATACATTACCCTCAAGTATATGACTTATGACTAAAAACAAATAACCAAAAACTATTTTTCCAGATATTGTCAACTGTACTTACAGAGTGAAGTGAAGGGGAGAGGTCTTGTACAGTGAATCAACTTACTGGTAGTGAGTGGGAACTGCTAGTAAGTGTCAGTTCTGTGGTTGATACATATTTAAAGTAGATGACAACTGTCCTCTCCTTCCTCTTTAAGACATTAACATGCATGAAGACCAGACCAGCACATCAGAAAAGGGAAGTTACCGTATTAAAATGGGTCCTACATTTCTATAATGGACAAACTGTCCCCCATTTCCACTTTTATATAAATACAGAACCATGTTAACAATATGTTGACTATTCTATATGGAATGTTTATAATATCTTAGAATGTGTTGTCTTGTCCCTCTGAGTTCTACATGGAACAGGTCAAAGTTCCATTTACATTTGGTCAGTTCCATGATGTCATTCTATTCATTCTATTCTACTAACCCATTTAATGTACACTCCTCATCAGCTGCATCAAAGACCCTGCCCTGACCCCCTTTAGTGTCTACAACATTGTTGTTGTAAAGGCGTTGGCCTGGGCAACAACCCCCTCAAGATTCTAATGATGACATCATCTCCATCATCTAACATCAATAATAAAACATGTTTCACAGCTCAAGCCGAGGGGGCGGGGGAAGGAAATCAGAGGAGCACTCCTCTTCACTTTGATTGACACTTACTCCTACTGTGTGTCCAGTGTGCTGTCTGTGCTGTGTGTCAGAGGACTACAAAAGTGGTGACACCCTCCCAACAGCCCCATTCTCTCCAAGGTTCCTGTTCCCTTTTCAGGTAGCTACACGGTCCCTCCGCCCCTTCCTCAATCTTCAAATTCATTATTCCTTCTCTTCTTCCTTAATCTGTCATATCCGGACGGTACGTGGTGTTCAGGGTTGTCAGGGTTGCCATGGTTTCCTGTCTCTCCCTCTCTGGTCTGGCAAGTTCCAACTCAGTGTGTGCGTGCGTGTGTGCGTGCATGTTTGTGTGTGTGTTTGTTGATGAACAGTGCTGATTGTTGATCTATTACAGTTTATCTCCTGACAGTAATGGAGTATCCCTGGCTGGCCTATAGGCTAGCCACTCATGCATTATGTTGCTCAATGGCTCCATCATGTGTACAATAGACAGAAATACAAGAAACATAATTGATTTATTTGTTGTCTATTGATTGTCTAACTTTGAGCTTATTTACAACATGATACTTGTACTGTATTCAATGTAAAAAAAACGGAAAAATTTAATGTATCTAAAATAGGTAATAATTCATCATTTGATAATAAAACAAGCAATATTATGACACTGAACAATATGGTATAACATAATATAAAATATAAATTGCCCAATAACATCTGACACCATTACAAAGTAAAACGTATTAAAACAAATCAGGAGAAACTCCAGAGCTAAAATGATTTAAAAGCTCTTATCAATATTATTCATTTTGTGTCACTAAAACAAGCCAATACTTCATCTATTATAAAAAATCTGGAATTGGCTAAATCCCATAGAAAAAGATCAACAACAGATAAGTACACAAGAAAAGTGGGCTATTTATTAAGCGGAGCAAGTTCAGAAAGGAAACCCGAGGGCCCGCCTCAACTGAGAATGGAACCAATTAGAGGCTAGTATCATTCACGACTTCCTTATTGACCTGGTCTGCTCTTACATCCTTCTGCCGCTTGCTGCTACTAAGCGCTGGCTTCTTTTTCTCCGTTGACTCTGCTGCTGTCACTAGCAGTTTCTCGCTATGCTGCTGATTTCTGATAATGTTTTCTTTGTGAATGCTCGCTAGCTGTGTTTGAACCTCACCAGCATCGTTCAATATGCTCATGTTGCAATGTTTGGCTCCTGCGGTGATGTGATTGATTGTGAGGATCAACCATGTTGCTGCTCTGTTTTCAGTTAATACTAGCATGTGGTGGTCTTACTATAGTTTCAGCTGTGTTGGATGGGATGTTGATACTAGCATTACCTAGCATGTGGTGGTCTTACTATAGTTTCAGATGTGTTGGATGGGATGTTGATACTAGCATTATCTAGCATGTGGTGGTCTTACTATAGTTTCAGATGTGTTGGATGGGATGTTGATACTAGCATTATCTAGCATGTGGTGGTCTTACTATAGTTTCAGATGTGTTGGATGGGATGTTGATACTAGCATTATCTAGCATGTGGTGGTCTTACTGTAGTTTCAGATGTGTTGGATGGGATGTTGATACTAGCATTATCTAGCATGTGGTGGTCTTACTATAGTTTCAGATGTGTTGGATGGGATGTTGATACTAGCATTATCTAGCATGCGGTGGGCTTACTAAACACCTGAAGGAGCAGAGCTAATGAATAGTTCAACATATTTCTACATGAAATGTAATAAAATCTGGAAATAGAAAAATAGGCGAAGCATAATCTATCCCATGTATCATCTATATACAAACTGCATTTATCATCTATATACATACTGTATTTATCATTAGGAGAACAATCTAAATTCCAGCGTTCACTCAAAAGTTAAAGGTCATTGTCTGGAAAACCTAATAGATAAGAAAGCATAATGATAGTAGGAGAATAGCATTGTGAGGACTAGCTTTGGTTTGATGCTGTTGCTCTTCCGTCCAGGTTCTGTGGTGGTTCTCTTCAGTCCAGGTTCTGTGGTGGTACTCTTCAGTTAGGTTCTGTGGTGGTTCTCTTCAGTCCAGGTTCTGTGGTGGTTCTCTTCGTCCAGGTTCTGTGGTGGTTCTCTTCCGTCAGGTTCTGTGGTGGTTCTATTCAGTCCAGGTTCTGTGGTGGTACTCTTCAGTTAGGTTCTGTGGTGGTTCTCTTCAGTCCAGGTTCTGTGGTGGTTCTCTTCCGTCAGGTTCTGTGGTGGTACTCTTCAGTTAGGTTCTGTGGTGGTACTCTTCAGTTAGGTTCTGTGGTGGTTCTCTTCAGTCCAGGTTCTGTGGTGGTTCTCTTCAGTCCAGGTTCTGTGGTGGTTCTCTTCGTCCAGGTTCTGTGGTGGTTCTCTTCAGTCAGGTTCTGTGGTGGTTCTCTTCATTCCAGGTTCTGTGGTGGTACTCTTCAGTTAGGTTCTGTGGTGGTTCTCTTCAGTCCAGGTTCTGTGGTGGTTCTCTTCAGTCCAGGTTCTGTGGTGGTTCTCTTCAGTCAGGTTCTGTGGTGGTTCTCTTCAGTCCAGGTTCTGTGGTGGTACTCTTCAGTTAGGTTCTGTGGTGGTTCTCTTCAGTCCAGGTTCTGTGGTGGTTCTCTTCAGTCCAGGTTCTGTGGTGGTTCTCTTCGTCCAGGTTCTGTGGTGGTTCTCTTCAGTCAGGTTCTGTGGTGGTTCAATTCAGTACAGGTTCTGTGGTGGTTCTCTTCAGTCCAGGTTCTGTGGTGGTACTCTTCAGTCCAGGTTCTGTGGTGGTACTCTTCAGTCAGGTTCTGTGGTGGTTCTCTTCAGTCCAGGTACTGTGGTGGTTCTCTTCAGTCCAGGTACTGTGGTGGTTCTCTTCAGTCCAGGTTCTGTGGTGGTTCTCTTCAGTCCAGGTTCTGTGGTGGTTCGCTCCAGTTCTCATAATCGGAGGGCTCAGCATCTATCTGAGGGGCTGTGTCACGGGGAGTCCCTTAATCTGAAATAAGACACTCTGAATTAGCACTTTACGAACCACTCCAACTACATTTTTATGTCAATTAATGTTCTTACTGTCTATGTTATTAGGATTAAAATAACTTCTGTGGTTGACATTATTACCAGTGTGTCTGCTGTGGCATCACTTCCTCCTGTGGATCTCCTGTAAAGAGGGACAGAGTGAGTTCTGCTCTCTACTGAAATGTTACTTAATAAAGAATACAACTGGAGATAGATACAAAACAATTACAATGTTAATATACCAAGTTAATGATTTGAACCCCATGTACTTACATCTGACAGTGAGAGTCTCTTCAGCAGAGGGGAGATCCTCAATGTCCTTCTACAGCACAGGAGAATCTGCCTGTATCCTCACTGCTGACTGAGAATAGGATGTAGACAGGAGAGGAGGTGTTGCTGTTTGGTATAGGCTGTCCATTCTTAAACCAACTGTAGACTGTAATGGGGTCCAGTGTACATTTGGTTCTACATGTCAATGTCACATTCTCCCTCTCTGACACAGATGTAGGATCCATCTCCAACACAACATCTGGAGTTAAAGGAAACAAATCATTAATATCCTCCTAAATACACAATATATTCAAAAGTATGTGGACACCCTTTCAAATTAGTGGATCCAGCTATTACAGCGCACCCGTTTCTGGCAGGTGTATAAAATCGAGCACACAGCCATGCAATCCTCATAGACAAACATTGGCAGTAGAATGGCCTTTCTGAAGAGCTCAGTGACTTTCAACGTGTCACCGTCATAGGATGCCACCTTTCCAAGAAGTCAGTTCGTCGAATTTCTGCCCTGCTAGAGCTACCCCTTTCAACTGTAAGTGCTGTTATTGTGAAGTGGAAACATCTAGGAGCAACAGCGTCTCAGCCGTAAATTGGTAGGCCACACAAGTCAAGCTCACAGAACAGGGCCGCCGAGTGCTGAAGCGCTTAGCACTTTAAAATCGTCTGTTCTGGGGTGCAACACTCACTATCAAGCTCCAAACTGCCTTTGGAAGTAACTTCAGCACAATAACTGTTCGTCGGGAGCTTCATGAAATGGGTTCCCATGGCCGAGCAGCCGTACACAAGCCTAAGATCACCATGAGCTATGCCAAGCGTCGACACAAGATGGCGCTGACAGAGATGGTCACCTCGCTTCAGGTCCTTAGAAAACGATGCAGTTCTTTGTTTTTTAATGTATTATTTCTTACATTGTTAGCCCAGAAAATCTCAAGTGTTATTAGATACAGCCGGGAAGAACTATTGGATATTAAAGCGACGTCAACTTCCCAACATTTCGACCAGGAATATGTCTTTCCCGAAGTGGATCCCTTGTTCGGAACTCCACCCTGACATCAGATCTTATCCCAGAGGCCGACCCAAAACAACGTGGTCGCCGCAGGAGAGGCAGATGGAGCGGCCTACTGGTCAGACGCAGAAGGCGAGCACACCATCCACCGCTTCCGAGCATATTACTCGCCAATGTCCATTCTCCAGACAAGTTGCCTTCCAGAGAGACAGAGATTGTAACATTCTCTATTTCACGGAAACATGGCTCACTATGGATACGTTGTCAGAGTCGGTACAGCAACCCGGTTTCTTCATGCATCACGCCAAGAGAAACAAACATCTCTCTGGTAAGAAGAAGGGAGGGGGTGTATGCCTTATGATTCAATACCTGTGGTGTAATCATAACAACATGCAAGAACTTAAGTCCTTCTGTTCACCTGACCTAGAATTCCTTACAATCAAATTCCAACAGCATTATCTTCCAAGAGAATTATATTGGATTATAGTCACAGCCGTGTATATCCCCCCCCCCAAGCAGATACCTCGACGGCCCTGAAAGAACTTCACACTGGAAACCATACATCCCAAGGCTGCATTTATTGTAGCTGGGGATTTTAACAAAGCCAACCTGTTAACAAGCCTTCCTAAATTGTACCAGCATATCGACTGCGTGACTCAAGCTGGTAGCATTCTGGATCACTGCTACTCTAACTTCTGTGGTGCATACAAAACCCTCCCCCGCCCTGCCTTCGGCAAATCTGATCATGACTCTAATTTGTTGCTCCCAGCCTATAGACAGAAACTAAAACCGGAAACTCCCATACTCAGGTCTATTCAACGCTGGTCTGACCAATCGAATTCCACCCTTCAAGATTGCTTCGATCACGTGGACTGGGATATGTTCCGGATAGCATCAGACAATAACATTGATGTATATGCTGACTTGGTGAGCGAGTTTATTAGCAAGTGCATCAGAGATGCTTTACCCACTGTGACTATTAAAACGTTTCCTAACCAGAAACCGTGGATTGATGGCAGAATTGAACACTGAAAGTGCGAACCACCGCTTTTAACCATGGCAAGGCGACTGGAAACATGACCAAATACAAACAGTGCAGCTATTCCCTCCGCAAGGCAATCAAACAAGCAAAGCGTCGGTATAGGGACAAAGTAGAGTCGCAATTCAACGGCTCGAACACGAGACGTATGTGGCAGGGTCTACAGTCAATCACGGATTACAAAAAGAAAACCAGCCCCGTCGTAGACACCAATGTCTTACTCGCAGACAAATTAAACAACTTCTTTGCTCGCTTTGAGGACAATACAGTGCCACTGACATGGCCCGCTACCATAGACTGTGGGCTCTCCTTCTCCGTGGCTGACGTGAGTAAAGCATTTAAACGGGTTAACCCTCGCAAGGCTGCCGGCCCAGATGGCATCCCTGGCCATGTCATCAGAGCATGCGCAGACCAGCTGGCTGGTGTGTTTACGGACATATTCAATCAATCCCTATCCCAGTCTGCTCTCCCCACATGCTTCAAGAGGGCCACCATTATTCCTGTTCCCAAAAAAACTAAGGTAACTGAAATAAATGACTATCGCCCCGTTGCATTCACTTCTGTAATCATGAAGTGCTTTGAGCGACTAGTCAAGTCTCATATCACCTGACTTGGTGATAGACCAAGACCCACACTCCAATTTGCTTACCGCTCCAATAGGTCCACTGATGATGCAATCGCCAACACACTGCACACTGTCCTATCCCATTTGGACAAGAAGAATACCTACGTAAGAACGGAAACATGACTACACTTCAATGACTACAGCTCAGTGCCATCCAAACTCGTCGTTAAGACCCTGGGTCCCGTATGCAACTGGGTCCTGGAATCTCTGACGGGCTGCCCCCAGGGGGTGAAGATAGGAAACAATATCTCCAACCAGCTGGTCCTCAACACTGGGGCCCTACAAGGGTACGTTCTCAGCCCTCTCCTGTACTCCCTGTTCACCTATGACTGCGTGCCATGCACGGTTCCAACTCCATCATCAAGTTTGCAGACTACAGTGGTAGGCTTGATGACCAACAACGACGAGACGGCCTACAGGGAGGAGGTTAGGGCCCCCGGAGTGTGGTGTCAGGAAAATAACTTCTCACTCAACATCAACAAAACAAGATGATCTTGGACTTCAGGAAACAGCAGAGGGAGCACCCCCCCCCCCCCCCCCCCATCCACATCGACAGGACAGTCGTGGAGAAGGTGGAAAGTTTTAACTTCTTCGGGATTGGTGTCCAACCTAAGCGTATGTAAACTTCCGACTTCAACTCTATGTCCTCTGATGTGAAATACAATATTTGTTATTTTTCTGTTACATACCACTACTAAGCCTGTATTACTGCCCTTAATAAGGTAATTAAAGTCATCTACAGTTGAAGTTGGAAGTTTACATACACTTAGGTTGGAGTCATAATTAAAACTAGTTTTCAACCACTCCACAAATTGCTTGTTAACAAACTATAGTTTTGGCAAGTCGATTAGAACATCTACATTGTGCATGACACAAGTAATTTTTCCAATAATTGTGTGAGAGGCAGATTATTTCACTTATAATTCACTGAATCACAATTCCAGTGGGTCAGAAGTTTACATACACTAAGTTGACTGTGCCTTTAAACAACTTGGAAATCCCAGAAAATGATGTCATGGCTTTAGAAGCTTCTGATAGGATAATTAACATCATTTGAGTCAATTGGAGGTGTACATGTGGAAGTATTTCAAGGCCTACCTTCAAACTCGGTGCCTCTTTGGTTGACATCTTGGGAAAATCTAAAGAAATCCGCCAAGACCTCAGAAAAAATTGTAGACCTACACAAGTCTGGTTCATCCTTGGGAGCAATTTCCAAACGCCTGAAGGTACCACGTTCATCTGTACAAACAATAGTACTCAAGTATAAACACCTTGGGACCACGCAGCCGTCATAGCTCTCAGAACTGTTTGGCCATAATGACCATCTTATGTTTAGAGGAAAGGGGGAGGCTTGCAACCTGAAGAAGACCATCCCAACTGTGAAGCACGGGGGTGGCAGCATCATGTTGTGGTGGTGCTTTGTTGAAATAGCGACTGGTGCACTTCACAAAACAGATGGCATCAAGAGGCAGGAAAATTATGTGGATATATTGAAGCAACATCTCAAGACATCAGTCAGGAAGTCAAAGCTTGGTTGCAAATGGGTCTTCCAAATGGACAATGACCCCAAGCATACTTCCAAAGTTGTGGCAAAATGGCTTAAGGACAACAAAGTCAAGTTATTGGAGTGGCCATCACAAAGCCCTGAACTCAATCCTATAGAAAATTTGTGGGCAGAACTGAAAAAGCGTGTGCGAGCAAGGAGGCCTACAAACCTGACTCAGTTACACCTTCTCTGTCAGGAGGAATGGGACAAAATTCATCCAACTTATTGTGGGAAGCTTGTGGAAGACTACGTTTGACCCAAGTTAAACAATAAAGGCAGTGCTACCAAATACTAATTGACTGTATGTAAACTTCTGACCCACTGGGAATGTGATGAAAGAAATCAAAGCTGAAATAAATAATTATCTCTACTATTATTCTGACAATTCACAATCATAAAATAAAGTGGTGATCCTAACTGACCTAGAACAGGGAATTTTTACTAGCATTAAATGTCAGGAATTGTTCAAAACTGAGTTTAAATGTATGTGACTGTCACGTTCTGACCTTTTATTTCCTTTGTTTTGTATTTATTTAGTATGGTCAGGGCGTGAGTTGGGGTGGGCAGTCTGTTTGTTTTTCTATGATTTTGGGATTTCTATGTTTCGGCCTAGTATGGTTCTCAATCAGAGGCAGGTGTCAGTAGATGTCTCTGTTTGAGAATCATACTTAGGTAGCCTGGGTTTCACTGTTTGTTTGTGGGTGTTTGTTTCCGTGTCTGTGCTTTTCACCACACGGTACTGTTTTGGTTTTCGTTCGTTTCACGTTTATTGTTTTTGAATCAGTTGTGTTCATTTGGAGTATTTCTTATTAAAAAACCATCGACACTCAACACGCCGCGGTCCTCCGATCCTTCTCGCCTCTCCTCTTCAGACGAAGAGGAGGAAAACCTTTACATTGACTAAGGTGTATGTAAACTTCTGACTTCAAATGTGTGTGAAATGCGTGACAGATTACCTGTGACAGTCAGGGAGACAGGTGAGCCAGAGAACTTTTCTCCAGATGTTATGAATCTGAACATGTACCCAGCAGAGTCACGCAATCTCAGATCTGTGATTCTCAGGGTACAGTCACTCTCCTTATCCCCAAGGTACTCTATATGACCTTCATACCCTGGCACTGAGCTCAGATCTTTAGGACCAATACCAGACTCCCGTTTAGTAAACCAGAAAGCTGTTTTGATCTCATGATAACTGGGATATGTGTAAGAGCAGGATATGTTCACTGTTGACCCCTTCAAAGCACAGATATTCTGATGGGTGTAAGTCACACTCCAACACTTCTGACCTGAAAGACAAGAAGACAATATAACACCTTTTATAAATCTTCAATTACAATATCTACTACTATACACTGATGTTGTAAATGTTGAACAGTTTACAGAACTGAGAAAAAAACGGAATTATTGAATAATGATCAATATTCCGTATCACAACTTTAAACAACATTGTATTCATAATAAATTTGTATTAAAAAGTCCACACTCACACACTGCAGGAGAGTGAAGGTCCTCATGGCCTTTTACAACACAGGAGTAACTGTCTGCATCACTATAGGAGTCTGAGTACAGGCTGGAAGTGTCCTCCTTTACTTTGTGTCCGTTCTTGTACCAGATGTAGGTGGGGTTGTCAGTCAGAGTACAGGTGGTGCTACAGGTCAGTGTCTTATCCTGATGTCCACCAGTCACCTTCACCTGAAGATCTGGAGAAAAAACAATATCACTGTAAATCTCTTTATCACTGACTTATCACTCTAATACAAAGATGGAAGAAATCCTATGTTATACAGACATAAACACAAACCAAGACATTTTCCTGAACTAAATGAAATTCAACAGTTTAACTATATTGAATGTAACTGTACCTGTGACAGACAGAGTGACTCCAGGACTGCCAATATATTTCCCTACAGTATGATCTGTTATAAATCTGAACTTGTACTCAGCAGAGTCACTCTCTCGCAAGTCTGTGATTCTCAGTGTGTGACCATTCTTCTTATCCCCATGATACTCCAGACGACCTGCATACTCTGGGTCCTGACCTAGATCTTCAGGTTCTTTACCAGTCCCCGATTCAGTGTACCAGAAGGCTGTTGTGACTGTACCACTGGGATATGTGTAAGAGCAGGACAGCTCTACTGTTGACTCCTTGAAGGTACAGATACTCTGAGTGGTGTAAGTCACACTCCAGCCATCCTGACCCAGTACCACTGAAACAGTCACGCAACACAATGGTATCAGAATTAAGCCAGACTAAGGGACAGATCGAGAGATAACAGATCAAGGTGTGCCATGCTACTATAGCTTGTGAAGCCTGGCCTACCGTAAATCTTCAATTAGCCTGGGTGTTTATTTGCCTACCGTTAAATCACTTAGAAACAACAGGCGCTTTTTTACAGACAGGCTTCTATTTGAGCCAGGCTTCTATTTCCTACGGGGCAGAATTTTCACTTTTGGATAAATAGCGTGCCCAATTTCAACTTCCTGCTACTCATGCCAAGAATATAAGATATGCATATTATTCATAGATTTGGATAGAATACACGCTAAAGTTTCTAAAACTGTTTGAATCATGTCTGTGAGTATAACATAACTTATGTAGCAGGCAAAAACTGTTCAGAATTTGTTTTTGTCCTCTCTCTCTTCCCTCACTTGTTATTGGGATATTTCTTAGGGACCTTTTTTTAGTTCCTACCGCTTCCACTGGATGTCACCAGTCTTTGGAATTTGGTTGAGGTTGTTCCTTTGTGAAGAAGTAGGCCAGCTAGGAACTGGGGACACTTTTGTGATTTGCGCAAGATGTGAAAAGTGGCGCTGGTTTGTTTTCTTTCCTGTATTGAACACAGATTGCCCCGTCTACAATTTTATTGATTATTAACGTTTAAAATATACCTAAAGTTGGATTAAAAAAGTAGTTTTAAATATTTTGGCAAAGTTCATAGGCAACTATTGAAATATTTTGTAGTTACGTTGCGTTTTTTGTAAGCTGTTTTTTTCTGGATCAAACACGCTTTATAAATAGACATTTTGGATAAATATGGACGGAATTAATCGAACAAAAGGACCAATTGTGATGTTTATGGGACATATTGGAGTACCAACAAAAGAAGCTTGTCAAAGGTAATGCATGTTTTATATTTTATTTCAGCGTTTTGTGTAGCGCCTGCAGGGTTGAAATATGCTAACTCCTTTGTTTACTGCTGGTGCAGATGGTGCAGGCTGATAATAGATAATAGCTTCTTATGCTTTTGCCGAAAAGCATTTTTAAAATCTGACACGTTGGCTGGATTCACAACGAGTGTAGCTTTAATTGAGTATCTTACATGTGTGATTTAATGAAAGTTCGAATTTTATTGTATTTTATATGAATCTGGCGCTCTGCATTTTCCCTGGCAGTTGGCCAGTTGAGACATTTGCGTCCCGCCTATCCCTAACTAGTGCACACTGCTTTCACTCATTTGCATAGTTAATAGTTTAATTCCAGCGTTCATTTCCAACATTTTAATACATTTCTTAATTTCCTTCACTAATGTGATCTTACAGATCGCAATTTACCTTCGGGGCCCCAAAATAGCGGTGGGTTGTCAAACTTGTTGTTATTGATTTAGGGAGGGTTTTGTGGTTTTGTATTGGCCACAGGGGAGGGTAGTGTGTTGTCTCTCTGGTTTACATTCGCTATTTTGCAGGTTTTACTCTAATTTCTTCCATGCTAGCTAAATGTCCTCATCTTCTTGCATGGCCTCCACTATATCAAGGTGTTTTGGTACTTCCATAATACACTATGCTTTTACACATGCATTGTCTACCTACCACAGGTCAGTATAGTCTACCTACCACAGGTCAGTATAGTCTACCTACCACAGGTAAATATAGTCTACCTACCACAGGTTAAACCTCTTACTTCTACCCCCTCCTTTTTCGAACATTCTGTTAAAAATCGCGCAACTTTTCAGCGTCCTGCTACTCATGCCAGGAATATAGTATATGCATATGATTAGTATGTCTGGATAGAAAACACTCTGACGTTTCTAAAACTGGTTAAATCACGGCTGTGACTATAACAGATCGTGTGTTTCATTGAAAAACGCAAGAAAAACTGCTCTCTGAAAGCTAAAAATAATTTTCATAAGTCACTTTCATGGGTTGTTAAAAGGGGACAAAATTTAATATCGACCTGCATGCAATTCATACAAATTCCACACGATGTCGCCATTGTCGTCATTTTCAATTGAATTTTTTGTTGGAAAATCCAACTATCTGGATTCCGTTTCTTCCGGTCTCCACCAGGATGGTTTGAATGTGGACATTGGCAGCCATTGATTTGCAGACGAGGAGCTATTGAATATACATCGCCCTGTAATCATTTTGATAGATTATAAACGTTTACTAATACCTAAAGTTGGATTACAAAAGGATTTCGAAGTGTTTTGTGAAAGTTTATCGTCGACTTTTTTAATTTAAAAAAATGACGCAACGTTTAAAAACAATGTTTTTTTCTGAATGACACAGCTTCCATAGAAAGCTATTTTGGGTATATATGGACCGATTTAAACGAAAAAAAGACCCAATAGTGATGTTTATGGGGCATATAGGAGTGCCAAGAAAGAAGCTCGTCAAAGGTAATGAATGTTTTATATTTTATTTCTGCGTTTTGTGCAGCGCCGGATAAGCAAAGTCTTTGTTTACGTCGCATTCAGGCATTTTGAGGTGTTGCATGCTATCAGACAATAGCTTCTCATGCTTTCACCGAAAAGCATTTTAAAAATCTGACTTGTTGGCTAGGTTCACAACGAGTGTAGCTTTAATTCAATACCCTGCTTGTGAATTTTGATCAAGGTTAATATAGTCTACATATAGTCTACCTACCATAGGTCAGTATAGCCTACCTACCACAGGTCAGTATTGTCTACCTACCACAGGTCAGTATTGCCTACCTACCACAGGTCAGTATTGCCTACCTACCACAGGTCAGTATTGCCTACCTACCACAGGTCAGTATTGCCTACCTACCACAGGTCAGTATTGCCTACCTACCACAGGTCAGTATTGTCTACCTACCACAGGTCAGTAGTGTCTACCTACCACAGGTCAGTATAGTCTACCTACCACAGGTCAGTATTGTCTACCTACCACAGGTCAGTATTGTCTACCTACCACAGGTCAGTATTGTCTACCTACCACAGGTCAGTATTGCCTACCTACCACAGGTCAGTATTGCCTACCTACCACAGGTCAGTATAGTCTACGTACCACAGGTTAATATAGTCTACAGTATAGTCTACCTACCACAGGTCAATATAGTCTACCTACCACAGGTCAGTATAGTCTACCTACCACAGGTTAATATAGTCTACATATAGTCTACCTACCACAGGTTAATATAGTCTACATATAGTCTACCTACCATAGGTCAGTATAGTCTACCTACCACAGGTCAGTATTGCCTACCTACCACAGGTCAGTATTGCCTACCTACCACAGGTCAGTATTGTCTACCTACCACAGGTCAGTATTGCCTACCTACCACAGGTCAGTATTGCCTACCTACCACAGGTCAGTATAGTCTACCTACCACAGGTCAGTATTGCCTACTTACCACAGGTCAGTATTGTCTACCTACCACAGGTCAGTATTGTCTACCTACCACAGGTCAGTATTGCCTACCTACCACAGGTCAGTATAGTCTACCTACCACAGGTCAGTATTGCCTACCTACCACAGGTCAGTATTGTCTACCTACCACAGGTCAGTATTGCCTACCTACCACAGGTCAGTATTGTCTACCAACCACAGGTCAGTATTGCCTACCTACCACAGGTCAGTATTGTCTACCTACCACAGGTCAGTATTGCCTACCTACCACAGGTCAGTATTGTCTACCGACCACAGGTAGACTATATTGTGTTTTTAGTTCTGATACTGAAATGCACTGTCTGTTTCAGAGCATAATTCTCCCAAGTCCTCCTATGATAATGTGGCCATATATTCTCCCGGCAGACCCAGCTATTCAGGAAAGCTTAACCAGATCTGCCTCCTCTCCAGTCCGAGCGACTATTCCTCTAGTACATTAGACGTAAGGCTTCAGTATAGCCTAAATAATCATTTAAAATGTATTACCTTGTATATGTGGCATAAACACAGCCAGTCACAATGTTTTAATCTGATTAGGCAACTTCAGACGTCTCCTTTAGGCATGTGCACGTTTGTCCAAAATGTCATTCCAGAATGCTCAAAATGGCCTGACATGAACCCGGCTTCCATCCAACCTTTTTATGCGAATAAAGTGCGTTGGATAAAAATGTTTATTACGATACAGTTTATTAGGATAAAGATTAAATATATTATGATGGACTTCACAGGGTGGTGAAAGTGCACGGTGATGAGCTTGATGCTCCTTTCAATAAATAGCATTTTTTGTCTGTATCTCTGTAATGTGTCTGTATCTATGTAATGTGTCTGTATCTCTGTAATGTGTCTGTATCTATGTAATGTGTCTGTATCTATGTAATGTGTCTGTATCTATGTAATGTGTCTGTATCTCTGTAATGTGTCTGTATCTCTGTAATGTGTCTGTATCTCTGTAATGTGTCTGTATCTCTGTAATGTGTCTGTATCTCTGTAATGTGTCTGTATCTCTGTAATATGTCTGTATCTCTGTAATGTGTCTATGTAATGTGTCTGTATCTCTGTAATGTGTCTGTATCTCTAATGTGTCTGTATCTCTAATGTGTCTGTATCTCTGTAATGTGTCTGTATCTCTGTAATGTGTCTGTATCTCTGTAATGTGTCTGTATCTCTGTAATGTGTCTGTATCTCTGTAATGTGTCTGTATCTCTGTAATGTGTCTGTATCTCTAATGTGTCTGTATCTCTGTAATGTGTCTGTATCTCTGTATCTCTGTAATGTGTCTGTATCTCTGTAATGTGTCTGTATCTCTAATGTGTCTGTATCTCTAATGTGTCTGTATCTCTAATGTGTCTGTATCTCTAATGTGTCTGTATCTCTAATGTGTCTGTATCTCTAATGTGTCTGTATCTCTGTAATGTGTCTGTATCTCTGTAATTGTAAATGTATTTATGTAAAACATAGGGACCACAATGTAAATAAGTCCCCGACTTTATTGTGCAATCCTTTAAAACAACAATCCTGGTCACTTTTAAAAAACTCTTTGTATTTTTTTAACTGATCGATAAAATCAATCAATCAATCCAAACTGAGCAGCAGCCATTTCATGAATGGAAAGAGAAACCTGTCACAAAACACCAACAAGTTGAATGACATTCAGAGATTGTCAAGCCTTCAATACTGGGTAAGACTACAAGGTAAGGAGGCATGTATTTTCTGTTTGTCCAAATTGCGATCGAGTATTGATTGTGGTTTTAAAAATGCAAACCATGATATTGAAGTGCTCGAAGTCATTAGACTTTTGTGTCTGTCTTGGTTGTGTGGTGTTTTGGCACAGAAACCTGTTGGTGGAAAATGTGTTGCCTGCTATTTTATATACTGTACATACAAATATGGCATCAAAATGTTGAAAATCTGAGTGAGCTCGGTGGTCGGCGAACCCTCAACCTTCTGGCCAATAACTCTGCGTGGAAGTAACTGTGCCACAAAAACATGTTGAAGTGGCGAAGTCAATTTTCACATTTATAAACACACAGTCGCTATATAATGATTACTAACTGGGTGGGTTGAGATTATCAAATATAAAAGCACTAAAACTCTCCAAAAGCTGCACTTGTACAAAAGTTTTACTTGAACCCAAAATGGTTCTCAAGTAGATTACTAAGAAAAGCTCATCCCTTGTTTATAAATGGCCATTTTGTCTTTGTGCAGATTGCCATGTCTAAAGTTCGATGAATATAAAATTAAACCTTCAAAGTATCTGTCTTTTTCAAACAAGCATTGCAGAGCTGGTTACAATTTCCATTTCATTAAAAAAGATAAACCATAATATTTGTTGTAATATTTGTTCTAACTCAAATATGCTGGTTGATAAAATACCTGTATTTATGGGAAATATGTTTGAAAGGGGTATTTTGTTTTTAAATTATATTGTGAATTGGATTGGTAGAATTATGTATTTCATGGAGTTGATCGGAATTGTATGGGAAGGTCTGCTCAGTCCAAGATGTGGAATCTAAATTCCAGCATTCACTCAAAAGTTAAAGGTAATTGTCTGGAAAACCTAATATATAAGAAAGCATAATGATAGTAAGAGAATAGCATTGTGAGGCCTAGCTTTGGTTTGATGCTGTTGCTCTTCAGTCCAGGTTCTGTGGTGGTTCTCTTCAGTCCAGGTTCTGTGGTGGGTCTCTTCATTTCTCATAATCGGAGAGCTCAGTATCTATCTGAGGGGCTGTGTCACTGCGAAGGTCACTGCGAAGTCCCTCACATTCTGAAAGGAGACACATTGAATGAGCACTTTACAAACCCCTCCCTCTAACACGTTTATGTACACGGACTGCATTCTAAGAGACTTACTGCCAGGGTGTCATACTCTGGTGACCTGGTCTTCATGTTCAGAGATGTGTTCGTATCACTGTTAGGATTAGGATGGACACTCTGTGGAGAGAGACACAGAAACACAAATACGCAATACTGCAGAAAACACAAATACATTAATTAATTTGCTTCCTGTCTGTTTCTGCTGTATTGGTATTGAAATAACTTTGGTTTTTGACATTATTACCTGTGTGTCTACTGTGGCATCACTTCCTCCTGTGGAGCTCCTGTAATGAGGGACGGAGTGAGTTCTGCTCTCTACTGACCTTAGTGTAAGATAAGTACATGTAAATGTCAGACTCACCTCTTCAGAGTGCAGTAGATGTTGACTAGAAGAGCTCCAGCAGTCAGGACAGCCCCCACCCCTATTACAGGAACCCAGGAAAACACTGCTGTAGTATCATGAGGTTATAAATGCATGGTGGAGATATGACAGAGGAAACCAGGGAAACACTGCTGTAGTATCATGAGGTTATAAATGCATGGTGGAGATATGACAGAGGAAACCAGGGAAACACTGCTGTAGTATCATGAGGTTATAAATGCATGATGGAGATATGACAGAGGAAACCAGGGAAACACTGCTGTAGTATCATGAGGTTATAAATGCATGATGGAGATATGACATAGAGGAAACCAGGGAAACACTGCTGCAGTATCATGAGGTTATAAATGCATGATGGAGATATGACATAGAGGAAACCAGGGAAACACTGCTGTAGTATCATGAGGTTATAAATGCATGGTGGATATATGACATAGAGGAAACCAGGGAAACACTGCTGTAGTATCATGAGGTTATAAATGCATGGTGGATATATGACATAGAGGAAACCAGGGAAACACTGCTGTAGTATCATGAGGTTATAAATGCATGATGGAGATATGACAGAGGAAACCAGGGAAGAAGAAAATGAAACAATATTTATTTAATTATATATCATATAGGATGATAAGTGTGTAACATTACTAATTCTATAACATATGGTATGATAAGTGTGTAACATTACTGATTCTATAACATATGGTATGATAAGTGTGTAACATTACTAATGATTCTTTATTGTTGTTGACCTGTGTGATTATCAATGAATAGATGAAGATTAGGTGAACTAACACTGAACGTCCACAAACACAGAAGAAGAATTGAGACGTCCATATTTATTCTCAGTCTCACAGTAATATTCTCCTCTGTCCTCAGAGATGATGTTAGTGATGCTGTAACTCTGTCCTGATGCTTTTGGTGAGGTTACGTTCTTCTTGTACCAGGTGTATTTGTCCACAGGTGGGTTGGCATCACTGCTGCAGGTCAGAGTCACTGAACTGCTCTCCACTAGTTCACCAAAGGGACTGACACTGAGGTGGTCTTTGGTTTATCTGATAGAAAAATGTGTCACAATACTTTCGTTTTGAGTTCAGAATATATATCTGTAAAATCACAATTAAAGTAAAATAGAGTAGAAATTGGAGATGATATGCAAAACATTTACAGGAACAAGCTTTGATATTTTAACTCCAACTTCATTCTCAGCCTCACAGTAATATTCTCCTCTGTCCTCAGAGCTGATATTATGGATGGTGTATCTCTGTCCAGAATGTTTCATTGACATTTTATTGTATGTTATCTTGTACCTGGTGTGTTTTTTTTATTTTACCTTTATTTAACTAGGCAAGTCAGTTAAGAACAAATTCTTATTTTCAATGAAATCCTAGGAACAGTGGGTTTACCTGCCTGTTCAGGGGCAGAACGACAGATTTTTACCTTGTCAGCTCGGGGATATGAACTTGCAACCTTTTGGTTACTAGTCTCAAAGCTCTAACCACTAGGCTACCCTATCGCCCCTTGTACACAGGTGGGTTGGCATCACTGCTGCAGGTCAGAGTTACTGAACTGCCCTCCACTATTTCACCAGAGGGACTGACTGACACCGAGGTGTTCTTTGGGCCATCTGGTAAAGAGGATGACAGAAAAGGTAAGAGTACACATAGTATAATGCAACAATGTGTCTCTTACCTTACTTGGCTTGCGGGTGGTTTTATTCCCCCCCCCCCCCCCCCCGCAAGCCAAATTCGGCCTGTGGACCACCAGTTGTGTAAATCTGGTCTATGTCATGGAAAAAGCAGGTGTTCTTAATGTTTTGTATACTCAGTGTGTAGTTGTATAATTATATCCCACATACTCACATCTGACAGTGAGAGTCTTTTCAGCAGAGGCGAGATCCTCCTGGCCGTTTACAGCACAGGAGTATCCGCCTGCATCCTCACTGCTGACTGGGTCTAGGATCAGGTACTTGGTCTCGTGACTGAACAGACGTTGTCCGTTCTTGTACCAGATGTAAGAAGGGTTGTCCTGCAGAAAGCATATGGACTCACAGAACAGACGAAGACACGTTCCCTCTATGATGTTGGTTGGATCCTTAATCCGCACCTGAAGACCTGGAGTAAAAACATCATTACAACCCTGAATCACCTGATCTATTACAATAAACAAAGACTTTCCTACACAGAAGGTTCATATTGTATCAGTGTAAAAAAAAGACATCAACACCCACAGCTGCATTGTCACTGTGGCAGGAAAAGGGTTCAACACTTCTGGTAACTCTCCCAGAATCCCCATGTTTTACACAATATTCCCAGAATCCCCATGTTTTACACAATATTCCCAGAATCCCCATGTTTTACACAATATTCCCAGAATCCCCATGTTTTACACAATATTCCCAGAATCCCCATGTTTTACACAATATTCCCAGAATCCCCATGTTTTACACAATATTCCCAGAATCCCCATGTTTTACACAATATTCCCAGAATCCCCATGTTTTACACAATATTCCCAGAATCCCCATGTTTTACACAATATTCCCAGAATCCCCATGTTTTACACAATATTCCCAGAATCCCCATGTTTTACACAATATTCCCAGAATCCCCATGTTTTACACAATATTCCCAGAATCCCCATGTTTTACACAATATTCCCAGAATCCCCATGTTTTACACAATATTCCCAGAATCCCCATGTTTTACACAATATTCCCAGAATCCCCATGTTTTACACAATATTCCCAGAATCCCCATGTTTTACACAATATTCCCAGAATCCCCATGTTTTACACAATATTCCCAGAATCCCCATGTTTTACACAATATTCCCAGAATCCCCATGTTTTACACAATATTTCCAGAATCCCCATGTTTTACACAATATTTCCAGAATCCCCATGTTTTACACAATATTTCCAGAATCCCCATGTTTTACACAATATTCCCAGAATCCCCATGTTTTACACAATATTCCCAGAATCCCCATGTTTTACACAATATTCCCAGAATCCCCATGTTTTACACAATATTCCCAGAATCCCCATGTTTTACACAATATTCCCAGAATCCCCATGATTTACACAATATTCCCAAAATCCCCATGTTTTCAAGAATATTCCCAGAATCAGAAGGAATTAATCATCCAACTAGGATTTCTGGAATTTGGGGAATGTTCCCAAAGTGTTGAATCACCAGACAGGAGTCACATTCACCTGTAGGTTGTGAGTGCAGTGTTACCTGTGACAGTCAGAGTTGTTCCAGGGAAGCTGTACCCCCATCCTGAGGTTTGTGTGTTGAATATGAACTTGTATTCAGCAGAGTCCTCCTCTCTCAGATCTGTGATTCTCAGGGTGGAACGACCGCTCTCCTTCTCTCCAACATACTCCACACGACCTGCATACCCTGGGTCTGTGGTTAGGTCCTCAGGGACCAACTCATCCTTCCAGCTGGAACTCTGTTTAGAACTAAACCAGTGTGATGATGTGATCGTAGCATCACCACTGTCATACGTGGAGGATATATCCACTGTTGACCCCTTCAAGGCACAGACTCCCTGATGGGGGTAAGTCACACTCCAACAGTTCTGACCACGGACACCTTAAACAATAACATGACAATATAGTGTTTTCTGTATTATTTTCTCAGATCTTTCTGTGTGATGAGTGTTTCAGATGTGTAATTCACCAACATGAATGAATATAGCCTAATGAGGAGGAATACTGTAGTTGAATCTACACTCACACACTGCAGGAGAGTGGAGATTCTCATGGCCTTTTACAGCACAGGAGTAACTGTCTGCATTTCTAAGGTAGTCTGAGTACTGGCTGGAAGTGTCCTCCTTTACTTTGTGTCCATTCCTATACCAGATGTAGGTGGGGCTGTCAGTCAGAGTACAGGTGGTACTACAGGTCAGAGTCACCCAGCTTGAAAACATTGAAGTTCTCATCTTTACCTGTAGAACTGGAGAGAAATACAACACATGAAAATACTGTATGAAGTTCTCTTCTGAAGAAATGATGCAAGCCTGTCCTATTACAGTCTGTACAGACTATCATCCTGACCCTAAAACTGAATAAACACAAATCAAGACGTGTTGAACTAACCTACAATAACTAGACTATTCATTTTGTTTGAATTCAAATTACGTTAGTCTGTAGATTGATAATGCACATTTGTATCGAATCTTGGTCTAGTATTTAGCACAGTATTACCTGTGACAGACAGAGTAACTCTGTGTCATACTGCCCTCCTAAATCTGAATAAACTATTTTAGAGACAATAATGAGAGTCATTCTCTCTCTCGGGTCTCTGTTTCAACTACACTGAACAAAAATATAAACACAACATGTAAAGTGTTGGTTTCATGTTTCATGAGCTGAAATAATAAATCCCAGAAATGTTCCATATGAACAAAAAGTGTATTTCCCTCATGCAGCGTGACACATCTCCTTCACAGAGAGTTGATCAGGCTGTTGATTGTGGCCATACACGTGGTCTGCGGTTGTGAGGCCAGTTGGACGCACTGTCAAATTCTCTCAAATGACATTGGAGGCAGCTTACGGTAGATAAATGAACATACATTGAATTATCTGGTAACAGCTCTGGTTGACATTCCTGAAGTCAGCATGCCAATTGCACACTCCCTCAAAACTTGAGACATCTGTGGCATTGTCTTGTGTGACAAAACTGCACAATTTATAGTGGCCTTTTATTGTCCCCAGCACAAAGTGCACCTGTGTAATAATAATGCTGTTTAATCAGCTTCATAATATGCCACATCTGTCAAGTGGATGAGTTATCTTGAGAAAGGAGAAATTCTCACAAACAGGGATGTAAACAAATTTGTGAGATGTACATTTTGTGTACATGTGGAACATTTCTGGGATCTTTTACTTCAACTCATGAAACAAACACATTATATATATTTTTGTTCAGTGTTCACTATGTCCTCTTATGTGAAATACTACATTTGGTATCACATACAGTGGTATGCAACATGTAATGTGTCTGTATGACTGCATTTAATAAGGTCATTACAGTAATAGATGTGAGATGAGTGACAGATTACCTGTGACAGTCAGGGAGACAGGTGAGCCAGCAAACTTGTCTCTGGTTGTTATGAATCTGAACCTGTACCCAGCAGAGTCACTCAACCTCAGGTCTGTGATTCTCAGGGTACAGTCACTCTCCTTATCCCCAAGGTACTCTATATGACCCTCATACCCTGGCGCTGAGCTCAGATCTTCAGCATCCTTATCAGACCATTTAGTAAACCAGAAAGCTTTTTTGATCTCATGATCACTGGGATATGTGTAAGAGCAGGATATGTCCACTGTTGACCCCTTCAAGGCACAGATACTCTGATGGGTGTAACTCACACTCCAACACTTCTGACCTGAAAGACAAGACAATAGAACACCTTTATATTACCTATACACTTACGCTGTTACGTTCACCTGCAAGAAAACCAAAAGTCACTCAAAACAGAAGGGGGAAATACCAAAGAGTCACTAAAAAAGACCAAAATGAGACCGGTTTCTAGGAGAGGTTGTGAAAGACACTCATGTCCATTGAAAGTTGACTAGCATCAACAACTGGAACCAGAGACATGAGCACCCACAGTATTTGCCCGATAAGAAAAAAGTAAAAACCTTCACCAAACGTGAAGACAGGAAGCAAACCAAAAAGTGGAGAAAAACAAAAGCAGGGAAGGTGAAGACTTGTTTTTCAGAAATCAGTAAATCAAGGTGTTGACTCTCCACATTTCTTAAACTTCATCATTTAAATATCACCTGGGCCAGCACAGGTGAAATACCTTCCCACTAACCAGATGGACAAGCGAGCACATGTGTAACACATACTGACTAACGAGGTGATCCCATCTCGAAAAAATAAACTAAAAGAAGTCAACACTGTTGATTAAGTAGGGAAACTAGTTTTCACCAGTTAAAATCATATGCTGTGAAAGTAACCAGGATGTGACTAGTCCCTCAGCTTTGTAGTTTTTTTTTCTAATTTTTTTCATTGTTTAAAAAAGTAGTGCAGTGATGTACAAGTGCAACAACATATTGACAGGTATCTGGTAGAAGTAAATTCATCCATTAACTGCGTTTTCATGGATTTTATTATATATCTTGAAGCCCATTCAACACTGCGTGGCAAAGCATACGGAACTAAAGCAGAAGTGGACGTAACATTCACAGCAAATTCAATGATGATCGTCTGACAACCTGAAACAAATGTTGAGTAAAAAGGTCCACACTTACACACTGCAGGAGAGAGGAGATCCTCATGGCCTTTTACAGCACAGGAGTAACTGTCTGCATCACTAAAGGAGTCTGAGTGCAGGCTGGAAGTGTCCTCCTTTACTTTGTGTCCGTTCTTGTACCAGATGTAGGTGGGGTTGTCAGGCAGAGTACAGGTGGTGCTACAGGTCAGTGTCTTATACCAAAATCCAACAGTCAACTTCACCTGAAGACCTGGAGAAAAAACAATATCACTGTAAATCCCTTTATCACTGACTTATCACTCTAATACAAAGATGGAAGAAATCCTATATTATACACATATAAATACAAACCAAGACAATTTCCCAATCTAAATGGAAATCAACAGTTTAACTATATTGAATGTAACCGTACCTGTGACAGACAGAGCGACTCCAGGTTCGCCAGTATATCTCCATTTCCCAGTCTGATCTGTAAATCTGAACTTGTACCTAGCTGAGTCACTCTCTCTCAGGTCTGTGATTGTCAGGGTGTGACCATTCTCTTTATTCTTACTGTACGTCACACGACCTTTGTAGTCTGGGTCATCACTCAGACTAACAGGACCCTCAGCATTATACTTAGTGAACCAGAAGGTTGTTGTGACTGTATAACCACTGGGATATGTGTAAGAGCTGGACAGCTCCACTGTTGACTCCTTGAAGGTACAGATACTCTGAGTGGTGTAACTCACACTCCAGTCATCCTGACCCAGTACCACTGAAACACAACGGTATCAGAATTAAGCCAAGGCCAATTGGCTCACACTGATGCCTGTAGATTGACAAACATGTCAAGTTATGAATTAGATCATACCTGTCACAGACCAGAGAAAGACCACCAACACACTTCCTGCTGTTCTCAAGACCATTGTTGCATCTCCCTCCCTGCAGTCTTAGAAACATAAACAACAACTCACTCTATAGCTGGTGAATAACTCCACCTGATACATTGAAGTAGAAACTGTAAATGGGGTCCAGGGCCTCATTACTGAAAATGAACCAGGCTCATATTGTGTTGTGTTGTATTGTGCTATATGGTTGTCTATGTGAATACTGTCTGTCTGTAAGTCTATTCCATTATGTATGTAATGTGTGTGTGACGTTTTGTATGTCTGTCTACATCTGTCTATTTAAGATGAGATGTATGACGCAAAAATAATTTGCTCAAGAATTCAATAAAGTCATGATCATCAACAACAACAACAACCACATATGGAACAGATCTGTAGTACTGTAAACACATATTTCTGAATGTTCTGAAGCTGTTTTATTCTCAGAACCCCAAATATAGGAGGATAAATGTTCAATCCTCTACGGTCCGCCAAGCTGTACAGCAGCCTAAAGACTGACCACCAGGTTCAATGATAACTCATATCCCCAAGCTGAGAGTCTAAACAGCAAGTGACTCACACACACACACACACACACACACACACACACACTGCAGTGTTATAATACTTGTTTGCATGTCTTTTTTACCCTGGTTAATCATCTCATCCCTACATAGATCAACACTCCTACACTGAGAAACTTCATGAATACTGACCCTGATGTAACAACCAAAACATAACAACAAGTAAAATGATACATTAACCTTCAAGTATATGACTTATAACTAAAAACAAATAACCAAAAACTAATTTTCAATATATTGTCAAAAGTACTTACAGAGTGAGGTGAAGGGGTGAGGTCTTGTACAGTGAGTCAAATTAATGGTAGTGAGTGGTGTCGTGTCTTTGGCTATGCCGGATTAATTACTAAGACATGCGATTCTATAAAATAATTTCTCAGTAATTAATATCACCTGATTGAGCTAATCAAATAAAATGTAATTAACTAGAGTCGGGCACCACGAAATAATATTTATAGAGCTGTTATCTTCCGAATAAACTCTTAAAGAACTAGTAATATTTTACATCCATAGCAGTCAACATTAATCTTCATCTTACTTCAGTCTTATCTGAAAGTTGTAAATTCTTGGTTATCTGCAAGAACCCTGATAACAATTTGAATCAGCAATACAAAATTGGGTTTAATTGTTTATTTACTAAATACCTAACTCATCACACAGAATCACACATACACATAATTAAATCATAACTTGATTACAAATTGCCGTCATAAAGGAAAACGTCCCTAGCGAGCAGAACAGATATGACAGCTTGTTACACAGAGGAAAAGGGGCTGGGTTGAGTGAAAGAGCGGGAGACTGGAACAAAGGCGAAGCTGTGCTATCGTAAATACAGTATCTTATGCATTCTAAATTACCGCCCATTTGGAAAAGGAAAATGCAATAAATATTTACTCTGAGCTGCGCTTCAGTAGGTTGGTGGTCGATGGAAGACCGTGTTGCCAAACCGAGTCCTCTGTCCTTTGAAGAATGTCTCTGGTGGTCACTTGGATACGTTGTAGTAACGTCATTGTGTGGTAGATGGGATACTCTGTCTGTTCCTTCCTAACCTGCAATTGCAGCTGCGGTCGCTAACTCAACGGCTAGGAGGTATCACTTCTGTCGTGAATAAGAGTTCAAAGTTCATACCATTCGCAACCAAAGCTCATGCTGATGTTGGCTTCGTTCTGCAGTTATCTGAACCATTCTGACATAGTACCGTCATCCTACCTCATTGAACAGGAAGTTATGTTGTCGTCAAAGCTTTAGATAGGAAGGAAGAAAAGGGGTGTGTGTAATAGTTTACAATCTCTGTCTCTTCATGTGGGCGGGCCACTGAGTGAACAGCAGTATCTTATGAAAACCCACATCTCACATTTTAGAAGCTAAAATCACATTTCATCCCATCACAAATAATTTCATATTCAAACATTTAAATTGAACAACAATTCCATGTGAATCTAATAACTCTGATGTGTAGACTTTCCACTGTAGAGTTTGTCATCTTATCATTGACGAGAATGTCACAGATGACAACCGAACTGACATCATATTCATTAAGTACCACCGCATATGTTCAATTGTTCGGATTACCAGAATATAGTTCATTTTCCCCGACCTACTGATGTTCCCAGAATCTCTATGTTAACCAAGGTTTTTTTTAATGTAACCTCAGCAGGTTAGAGAGAGGAAAAAGGGGGGGGGGGTATTTATGACATATGTGACATATGTCATAAACCTATCCCCCAGGCCAATGTCATGACACCTGAAAGATTAGTGGAATCTGTGTGGGTAGCTGGACAGGTAGGATGACTGACAGTGAAGGTGAACGTGTCAGGCTCCCCGTCCTCTGTCATCTCAGGGAGAGGAATTAATCAGGGAACTGGCCGGATATATGTCCGGTTCTTCACCTGGATCTCCACTGATCTAACACGACCATCGGTTCCAGGCATGGTCTTAGTTATACGGCAGCTGAGGGTCCATCATCATTACTACCTGGCCAGTTTCCAGGCTGGCCATTTCTCTCTGCCATTTCCCTCTGTGCTGTAGACTTGGTGGGTAATCCCGAATGAATCGGGCACAAAAATGGTCAGCTAAGATCTGGCCTGCCAACGAGGTTGGTATCAGCATACATGGCTTGAGGAAGTGATGCATCTCAGCGTCCCATCAGGAGCATATTCGGTGTAACCGGATCGGGGTCAGTGATGTCTGCAGAGACATATCCCAAGGGTTTGGAGTTCAGTATCCCTTCCACCTCTATCAGGAGCGTCCTCAAGACAGTTTCAGTGACAGTTTGGTCCCCTAGTACGACTCGTAAAGCCGTCTTTACAGATTTGATCTCTCGCTCCCATATTCCTCCAAAATGAGGAGCTCCTGGAGGGTTACATTTGAATGAGATTTGTTGGTCCATCAGCTGATCCTGGAGGCTGGGTTCCATGGCTTGGAAGGCTTCCTCCAACCTGGCTTCTCCTGCCTTGAAATTCGTACCTCTGTCAGACAGGATCTCATAGGGTTTCCCCCGTCGGGAGATAAACCGCCGTATGGCCATGAAGAAGGCTTCCGTATCCAAACTCTCCAGTAGGTCCAGGAGGACACATCTAGTTGTCAAACACTTGAATAGAATGCCCCAGCGCTTTTCCACACGACGACCTAGCTTGATCATCAAGGGGCCAAAGCAATCTACTCCTGTTGACCAGAAGTCTCCTTGGAGTCAATGATAATTGGGTGGATAGCATCGGGGTCCAAAACTTCTGCTTGGCGCAGCCTCCCTCCGACTATGATCACTCCAAGGATTTGATCATATTCTGGGGCGAGAGAGAGAAGACGGCTCTCCTTAGCAACTTCCCTACCAGCTTTCAGAGCTTTTAACTCCTCAGGGAAGCTAACTGCTTGTGCTTGCTGGAGGAGTAGTGTCTCTGCCGCGAGGGAGGTGGATATAGAAGCCACCCCATCTGAGGTCTGGTTTGCGGCGGTGATCAGATCCGGCAGTGTTTGGGATTGTGCTAGGTCAGGGAGAGCTGTCATTGGTTCCGTAAAGATGCTGTAGCATTGGGCGGACTTCCTTAACTCATGAGCTTCAGTTGGTTGTGGAGGGCCCGCACGCCTGGGGGCTGTCGGCCACTCGTTCTCTGGTTGTGACAAGAATGGTGGTCCCAAGCTCCAGCGATGGGGTTGAGCCAGTTCCTTAACTTCTTGTAACTACCCATCCCGGATCAGGGAGAATTGTCATCAACTGACACTAAGTAGCATAACGCAACGGACAAAAAATCTTACTAGAAAATATTCATATTCATGAAATCACAAGTGAAATATATTCAAACACAGCTTAGCCTTTTGTTAATCACCCTGTCATCTCAAAGCAAGACAAGCATTTGTGTAAGTTTATCAATAGCCTAGCATAGCATTATGCCTAGCTAGCAGCAGGCAATCTGGTCACAAAAATCAGAAAAGCAATCAAATTAAATCGTTTACCTTTGATGAGCTTCAGATGTTTTCACTCACGAGACTCCCAGTTAGATAGCAAATGTTCCTTTTTTCCCGAAAAATTATTTTTGTAGACAAAAATATCTCCGTTAGTTCTTCACGTTTGGCTGAGAAAACGACCGGAAATTGCGGTCACGACAACACCGAAAAATATTCCAAATTAGCTCCATAATATTGACAGAAACATGGCAAACGTTGTTTATAATTAATCCTCAAGGTGTTTTTCAAATATCTATTCGATAATATATCAACCGGGACAGAGCTTTTTTCAGTAAGACCAGGTGGAAAAATGGCTACCTCTGTCTTTTGCGCGAGAAATACACAAAGAGCCATCAGGTGGACACTGACGCAATGTTGTCGCTCAGGCTCATTTTTCTAAATAAAAGCCTGAAACTATGTCTTGTGATACTAGACACATTAAGGAAGCCATAGAAAAAGGAATCTCATATCCCATTCACTGCTCAATAGGGAAGCATAGGCAGGGACTCTTATTTAGAAACCGCTGCGTTCCTGATTGGATTTTTCTCATTATTTTGCCTGCAATATCAGTTCTGTTATACTCACAGAGTATGCTATCAACATACCTCCAGTCCTGGACTTCTGTTAGGTCTTGGATTTCCGCAATGCGAGTTCCGACGAACACCTTATACCAACAAGACTCCGACCCGTTGGACTGGCAAGGTGAGCTCGGCTCGCAAGGTAGGCGCCAACTGGGCTCCGGAAAGGGCGGCACTGAGTTCCAGCCTAGGCATTGACAAATGATTCTTGAGTGCAACCCTGGACCTGACCATGACAAAGGAGACATGGGTGTGGCCTGCCTTATCCTCCACTCTTAGATAGGAAACAGCCCCATAAGCTCGCTCCGAAGCGTCACAGAATGCATGCAGTTCCAGGCATGATCCCAGTTCGTCAGCACAGGGTGGTACAGAACATCTTGACATTTGGACTTCAGAGAGCTCCGATAACTCTGTTTCCCTACAGATCCATCGTTCCACTAGGTCAGCCGGGTGGATCGGTTCATCCCAGTCCCTCTTGGTCTGCCACAGGTCCTGGACTAAGACTTTTGCCCGGGTTGTGTATGGCAGGATATACCCAAGGGGATCATATTGACTGGCCAGGGTCCGATAGATGGTGCGCAGAGTGGGGGTTTCGGTACTCAGGGATGAGCGGTGCTTATACCCCGGGGAATCCGGTATGCAGCTCCACCTCAGTCCTAGAGTGGGCTCTTCTGGGTTAGCACCAGACTGCGTTAGCCATAGTTCACTGCTACTGGACCTAGCTTGGGGCAGGAGGTGCTGGATAACCGCCGCTATGTTACTAGCCCACTGTCGGACCTCAAATCCCCCTTTGGACAGGAGATTACGTACTTTATCAAGGAGTGCTTTCGCTTCAGCCGTGGATGGGACGCTCTGTAAGCAGTTATCCACATAGAATTCATTTTCCACTGAATCCAATACTTCTGGGTCACTGACTGGATGCTCCCGTGCGTGTCTCTGCAGAGCGTATATGGCACAGCAAGGACTACAGGTGGTGCCAAATGGGAGAACCTGCCATTCATAGATTGTGGGCTCTGCATCTCATTCCATATCTCACCATATGAACCGGAGCAGTGTGGTGTCAGAAGGCAGCAGACAAATCTGATGAGACATGGCTTTAATGTCTCCACTGATGGCTGTAGAGTGCTGCCGGAACCGGAGAAGGACACCGCGCAAGGAAGGACCTAAGGTCAGTCCGGGGAGTAGACAGTCATTCAGGCTTTGACCAGCAGCTTGGAATGAACAGTTGAAGACAAGTCGGTACTTCCCACCGTGTTGCTGGATAACATGGTGAGGGAGATACCAGGATTCGCTGAGTGGGTTTCCCTCTTCATGAGCGGTCACTTTTGTGACATAGCCTGCCTTCACAAGGTTACGAATCTCTCAGTCATGAACTTCAGCAAGCTCAGGATTCTTTACCAGGCGTCGCTCAGTTCCACGCATTAGTGGGAGTACAGCCCGTGTTGTGGTTGCCAGTGGAGGATGGTTGGGCACCCGTAGCAGTGGTGTCGCATACCTGTGAACGTCATCCATTTCAGTGGTGGTGGTGCTCTTCTCCAGGAGGTCTAATGCATAGGAGTCATATTTCGAGCGAGTGACCTCCTGTAGCTTCCGGTGGGCGAAGGTGTCCATCTTCCAGAGCATCTCAACATTCCAAAGGAGGTCAGTGGCTGCACAGGGGGATGGATCTGGATTGCTTCTGGTGAAGAGAACTTGCTGTGACTGTACAGCTTGGGTGGAGAGAAGTAGATGGGCTGAACCTTGCATAGCCCAACCCAAGGATGTATGGATAGCAATGGGCCCTCCTTCTGGTCCAGCTCGTATAGGCTCAGTCGGGGTGACGAGATGTGGGTGGTCTGACCGAATCAGGATAAGTTGCGCTACTCTGGCCAGGTTAGGAAGAGGCAATTCTCGTAGATGAGGATATTGTTTCTGTAGAACACTTACTGGGCAGGAGTGCTCTGCGAGATTCAAGCCATCTGCCGTAAAGGCATTGGTGATATTATAGGCCACGTCCCTGTTTCCTGAAGGTGAAATGCTAAAGGTCACAGCAGAGCCTTTCATTTGGATAACGTCATGTCGCACCGTTCTGAGATTAAGGGTCTCGGGGATCCTCTCCAGGTTCAGCTGACGGGTGGCCGCCGTGAGAATGATTGTTCTTTCTGACCCATCATCTAGAACGGCGAATGTATCAATGCTTCTCCCTTCACTTTGCAGAGTGACCTTGACCACCTTCAACATAACCCTTGGAGACCGGTTCTGCTGGTCGAGGTACAGCTCCTTTGCAGCTCCTACCATACCTTAAGGGAACATTTTGACATTTTCCGTATGGTTAGTGAGAAAGTCCATATTGCAAATGTACGGTCCCTTACTAGACGTCCGAAAACGTTTGTAAAATTCGCGGACGGCATCAGGCCGAGTGGCAGAGCCGGACCTACCGGGAAGTCATCAAACAAACTTTCTCGGACATTCGGTTTCCATTTTATAAAATAATCTAATTTTGGTCATTTTTCCGCTGTCCCGGTAAATCCCACAAGAGGGCATAAGCAATCATATTGCAAATGTACAAAACATCACGAATCACGACATGGCCTTATCTCCAAAACGGAAAATATTTTGAAGCCGAAAGTCGGTGAGCGTAGGTTTGGCATAATGGGCAGTTGGCCCCGAACAAGATGGCGTCTAGGCCTCAACGGTTTTTGAGTTATGGCCATTCTTCTGGGATTAAAGGTCCAAAATGAAAATAGAGAAGTAATTTTTCCACTTCACGTCAAAGTCAAGGAGCCTCCGGTGTAAATAAAAAAAGAACCAGCCATTTATCTATCGTCATTTAAGAGAAATCGTACAATGTCAAATTGGTGATGTTCAAAAATAGTTTTGTTTTTTTAAACAGTTACAGATCCAGTTGCAGGGTGTTCATACAAATCTTTTTAAAGTGTGCTGCGGAGCTCTGCGAGATTTCTGTGATTTTCTATGATTTTCTGAAATATCACACACTCACTAAACCTTCCGTAAATAACTCAGTTCTTAACGTAAAGACTTAAAACTCAGGATTCTGTAAGAGGCTACCTCAATCAAGACATGTGTTTACTTATAGCTTCCTGTGCCAACCGGAAGTGCCTTAAAAGGGTGTCATAGGTGCAGTTTCGAAGGGTTTAAAAGATCCAATCTTTTTAAAACGTCATATGTGTGACTAGGTAACCCCCATGAACTGTAAGTCAGTCATTTCTCCCAACAGATGTCAAAGAAAAGCTCTCTCTCACACACACACACACACACACACACACACACAGCAAGGATGGAGTGACAAAGTGCGGTGCTTAAAGACACACAGAGCCTGGAATGGCATTTCCATATTCTCTAGGCCGTTGCCGAGTTCAACGAGACGCCCTACTTGACCGTAGCTCGCTCTGAGTGCAGCGACCGTGTAAAAAAGTAGGCCCAAAATGAAGCCTGGCCCTAAATGTCATTTGCATTTGGGTGACAGTCAGAGAACCGTTAGGGTGAGAAGCACAATTCGACCTCAGGTACGATCCTGAGGTCCTCCCGACCTGTGCAAGCCTAACCTTGACCGTGTGGCATTAACCCTTAACAGTAAAACAGGGTTTTTTGATCTCACAGATTACAATGACATCTCTCCCCATAGGAATACATTGCCTGCTCCTCTAAAGTCAACCTGAAGCCTATGTGGGTTATGAATGCCTTATGAACCTGTCTTGTATGACAGTCCATCAGACCACTATGAGGTCTACCTGTGTCAATTCTAAGCTTCCTGAAGCAACCGGAAGTGGTTAAAATCACCCTAAAAGTGTTTTGAAACACATAACCTGTCATTATGAAAATCACTGCATTCAACCCTGTGTAGATCAGTCCATTCTTAACTTAAATACTTAAAACTCAGGATTCTGTAAGAGGCTACCTCAATCAAGACATGTGTTTACTTATAGCTTCCTGTGCCAACCGGAAGTGCCTTAAAAGGGTGTCATAGATGCTGGTTCGAAGGGTTTAAAAGGTCCGATCTTTTTAAAACTTCATATGTGTGACTAGGTAACCCTCATGAACTGTAAATCAGTCATCTTTCCCATAAAATGTCAAAGAAAAACTAAATCACACACACACACACACAGCTTGGAAGGAGGGACACATTGGGGTGCGTAGAGACATACACTGCCTGCATTAGTTAACCTTGTTGGAACTTTTAAAGAACCGTCAGACCTAGAGTTACAAAACTTTAGAAACCTGTTCTAGACCTCAGGTCGATAGTGCGTGGTGAGTTACGTGGCTCTAGAAGGTTCTCGGACCGAGAAACAGCCTCGTACATTTGCAATGACTTCAATTCATTTTTTGCATCACGAAAATGACGACATTTAGAAAAGTCCCAGAGTCGCAAGACTAGGTGCATTGCGGCCGTCTCGGCCCATATAGACAGACCCCAACGTTTCTGTCCGATAGCTCATTCAAGGACCCCGTAGCAAGTCATGGAAAAAAGTGGATTTTCAGCACCAATTAGGGTCTTGCTCGGACACCAAATGACCTACCGGGCCGAAACTTGGGATTCGGTGTCGCCTCAGGTAGGCCTACACATGACATCTGAACTGGACCCGCAGCTGGAACGTAACTACCTGTTTTACGTTTTTATTATGGTTTGAATAGAATGCGTTGTGAATTTTGGGCCATCTCTGTAGTATGTGATAGTTGACTACTAAACGATTTGGTTTGGTGTCAGTTTGTATCAGTTTGGTGTCAGAATGATATCTAATTGACTGATGGACGGTGACTTGCTGGTGACTCTTATTCATTTGCAAAATGTTTAAACAGTGAGGTACCATCACCAAAGTGACATTCTGAAATCAACCCTAACGAGCGATCGAGAGGAACCAGAATCACTAACCAGCCATCCCGAGTTCATCGGGCCAGTCAATTTTGCATTCCTGCAGGTTTTTGAGCATGACAAATTCGTGATGGTAAATGCCCATTGAAACATATTGCAAATGCACGTGCATTTGCAATATGATTCAATAGTGAAAAAAACATCACCAAATGGACATGATGAAATCAACACAACGAGTGATGGAAAGGAACAACTATCACTGCACGGCCATCCTGTGTTCATCAGGCCAGTCAATTTTGCATTTCTGCAGGATTTTTGAGCATGTCAAATTTCTTATGGCATACAAAAGTATAGTTTGAGCAAAGTATAGTTTGACTTTAGAGCATGCAAAATTCCATTCCATTGAAACATATTGCAAATGCACGTGCACTTTTCACGCACTTTTTTAAGGGTGTGTGAAGTTTTTTATAAAATTTTGACTTTTGACTTCCTACGAAATCATATTGCAAATGGACAAAACATATGCCTTATGCGCAAGTTTTTTTTATTTTTAATTATGATAATAAAATTGTTCAGTTCTTACACGTGTAATTGACCAAAAAAATCGAAAGAATTTCGAAAAACGGTCCAGAATGCACTTTTTTAAAGGGGTTGCTAGGTTATGGAAAGAAAATTCACTTTTTCAAAATGTTGCTTTTGGATGTTGACATGGGTTGCATTTGCAATATGAAAAACCACGGTGGAGCGCACTCGCCACCTGTTGGATTTTCAAAGTGTTACACCTGGCATTTGCCATATGGCATTTGCATTCAACTTTACACGAAACGACGCCGAATTGGGTGGTATTGGACACCGTGTATATGGTTTGTCCAATGCCAATGACTTCCCATTCATTTTTGTCCATTTCAGGGGGGTGTTCCCTTACATGAGCAAACTATGATCCTTCTGTGCTTGGGGAATTACATCATGCAACACGGTGAGATTTCCTTACAGCAATTGCGGGGTTCCCGAAATGTGCAGGTCTCCGCCTTATGCTACGGGCACACTTGTAGCGTCGCTCACCTGAAGTGAGCCAGGCCTTTAATTGAGGTTGAGTGAGCTTTTTTAACCTGGGGCATGAGCCAAGGAAGTGCCCCTTACTATTGCAATAAGGGCAGTAAGGCTGGTATTTGATGTTCTTGCTCTTGACAGGGGTCTTCTTCCCAGGTTCCTCCCCGGCTTCACTATTTAAGTACATGGTAGTGGGATTTGGCCTTTTCTGTTCCTCCTGGTGTTCAAACTCCTTCCTTCCCCAGTGGCTATGGCTGAGATTGTGGCCTGGTGAGCGATGCTCTTCGCCTTTGCCTTCACCTCCAACCATGCGGCCAGGTCTCTGAGAGCATAGGTGCTTCTCGAGCCCTCTCTCAGGATGCCCTTGTTCAAACAATTTTCCATGAAACTGTCTTTGAGGTACACTGGAAATTTGCTAAGAAGCCTGTCCACGTGGGAGCCACATTTCAGCTCGTTCCCGTCTTCTCCTTCAACGGATTGGAGCATCGAGGTCAGGGATTGGACAGCCAGGGAGAACTCTTGGAAGGAAGCATGGTCTCCCGTTTTAATTGGAGACGTGTTCAGGATGTTGTTCAGTTCATTCTGGACTAGCTGGCGTGGCTCACCATATCTGGGCTTCGGGACCTGGAGAGCAGCAGTGTATGGTGTAGCGAAGTGCATAAAGGATTGGGCCAGCCTATATGCACTGGGAAACCGCAAATGATCCATTAGTACTTGGTATTTGTAGCGTTCTGACAGATGACTGTGAATAGCCAGTAGGCTCTCCAATGCCATTTCCAAAGAGCAAATTCACTCTCCTTTCCGCTCTCAAAGTATGGCAGTTTGGGTCTGGGAATTCCATAGGCTGAGGCTACTAGAAGTTTCATAATGTTCCCTCTTATGAGTGTGTGAAGGATACATCCGGGACTTCTGATGAGCCCACTGTGGCCTCATTGGGCCGGTCCCCTACTGTTCCAGACCCTCCAATGGTGGCAGCTGGAATTGGGTGAGAGCCCTCCCATCTGATATTTGAGGACTGGCCTGGCCCTGGACGAGAGGAACAATTTGCCGTGGTTGGTAATTGGCGGAAAGGCGAAGGAGTGATGATTTGTCCAGATGGAGGAATGCTAACTTGTGTCACTGGCATAGAGGGCGATGGTGGAGCAGCCTGTCCCTATGCTCCATGTTAGCTGTTGACCCCGGAGCCTCCGGGGACTGTGTGCCATGCAGTACCAGAGGGGCAGATTGGGAAAGAAAGGTAGACAGGTCAGGTCCATGTGGAGGGGTGGTCAGGTCAACTCCCTGTTCGTTCCTTTCCAGGAAGGATGAGACCATCCGTACCTACTCCAATTCCCTTCTGGCATGACGGTGCTGTCGCTGCTGTGCCAGGTCCTTGGCAATGAATTCCCGTTCCTGTAGAGCTCTACGGGCCTGCACATCCAATTGGTGACATCCTTCGTCATCTTGTCGTTCCTCCTCAATATGACGCTCAATTTCCTCCAAAGCTAATTGTTTCATCCTCTCTTGTAGGACAGCGGTCGGTGAATCGCTGAGGGCTAGTGAATGGCGGCTGCCATGGCCACTTCCAAAGGGGTAGCCACTGGTCTAACTCCCACTCCGTCTAGAGTGCTTCGACGATTTCCCATTAGTTAAGGGGTGAGCGGAGCCTGCCTCAGGAAGCTGGTCAACCTGTGCTGTGGGCGTCACCTCCATGGGTTCTTCCTGTAGTCCACTTTCCTGCTCCAAAGCAGTTTCTGGTCCTTGGCTCAAAGGGGATGGTTGATGGCTGAAACGTACAGTTGATCCATTACCACTTTGAGCTCTGGTGGGCTTGCCCTTTGAGGTCGGAAACTCGACCACATAATCCTTAAGATAACCAGGTGCTTGCCTGGTTCTTCTGGTGCTGCTGCTGGTTGAGGATGAAGCTTTTGTTTTTTTATGCTTAGCTCCTGGATATTTATTTTGTTCCAAGACCTTACCCTCAGCTGCTCTCTCCTCCTCTCTTCTTCCTTCCAGTGGAAACAATTATTCCCTCTCCACCTCCATTTCCTTTTCACCTGTCTTTGGTTCAGTCAACATCCGGCTCGAAGGACCATTGAAAGATAAGTGGAATCTGTGTGGGTAGCTGGACAGGTAGGATGACTGACAGTGAAGGTGAACAGGTGGTCACATGTCAGGTGACAGAGGAATGGATGAGATGGAGGCAGGAATTCCTTTAACCATAAAGTGGTATATTTACTGAGTAGTCTGTGCTGCATAACAAAGGAAACAAAATAACATGTATCCAATCCAATCCAAGTTTGATATCAAAGTCGATCAGTTCAGCAAACAATGACATTTCTCATTTCACCCTTTCATGTCTTCATGTGTACATGTAATTCATTTCATTACATATTAACCATATCGATTGCATATTTGGTCTATGAGGATCCGTAGGGCCATGATCATTGACAACTCACAATACACAATATGTTTGAAGCGTGCGCTCCAAGCCACACGCCGTGGTAATAACGATAAGCAATAACTGATTGGCCCACTCTCCCGATCGCCACAGATAATTCAGATGAAAAGGTAACAGAGTCGGTGGACTTACGTGGATTCACGGATGGACAGAACTTCTGGAGTTAAGGAAGAGAAAGCAGCGAGATCAGGCGATGCAATTTCCTCCTTTTCTGGAGTTGAGATCTGACGGACATTTCCACCTGACCTAATTAAAGCGCCCCTGGCCCAGCTGAGTAAATGGCAATGAACTAAAGGATTATTCCACCAACTTCATGGGCCTTTTCTACAACACCTGTTATCTATATATAGTCTAATGTAGCCTGTAATCCATGTATAGTCTATTGTAGCCTGTTATCCATATATAGTCTAATGTAGCCTGTTATCATACATAATCTAATGTAGACTGTTATCCATAATTAATCTAATGTAGCCTATTATCTATATATAGTCTAATTTAGCCTGTTCTCCATATATAGTCTAACCTAGCCTGTCATCCATATATAGTTGTCACAACTTCAGACTAATTTGGCTCCTCTCCTTGTTCTGGTGGCGTTCGGAGGTCGACGTCACCTGCTTTCTAGCCAACGCCGCTCCATTTGTTCATTGTTCATTTGTTTTGTCTTGTTCCCTGCACACCTGGGTTACATTCCCTAATCACACTGCATGTATTTATTCCTCTGTTCCCCCCAATGTCTTTGTGTGAAATAGTTTTGTTTACGTGTTTAGTGTGATGCGCCAGATTGGTTCCCCCCCCCCCCGGGTATCGTATTTTGACCCGTTGTATTTATTTGTCATACATTTGTATATTTGTGAGTGTTTTTAACGCTTATTGAATTTTACCTGTGGCTGGAGGATTTTGGATGCAGTTGCGTCTGTCTTTTGTGCTTTTTCCAAATAAAAGTGCGCCTGATCACAACTCACTGCTCTCCTGCACCTGACCTCACATCAGTAGCACACAACCCTGACAGAATTTCACACCACCCATGGAGTCAGCAGGAGCAGGTACCCCGGTCAGAGAAGTCGAGGAGCGCATCCGGGAACACTCAGCAATGCTGCAACATCTCGGTGCCATGATGATTCGCGTTAACCATACCATGGACCGTTGGGAGAGACAGGAAGTCTCTCCAGTGTCTCGACCAGCGCAACCGGGGTTACCTCTACCCGTCCCTCCTGGATCCAGTCCCAGTGAGATGCGTCTCTCCCTTCCCAGGGAGTATGATGGGACAGCAGCACGGTGCCAGGAGTTCCTATTACAGCTGGACCTATACCTGGCCACCCGGGAAGGGAGAGGGTGTCCGCCCTCGTCTCATGCCTCTCAGGGAGAGCTCTGGAGTGGGAAAACGCTGTGTGGGGAGAGGGAGACGCGGCGTTGGACCACTTCGAGGAGTTCACCCGCCGCTTCGGGCCGTCTTCGACCATCCGCCCGAGGGTGGTCGCGAGAGTGCTCGGGGAGGTGTGTAGGGGCTTCCGTTGGTGCTAAGACGGTGGAAAGTCCAGACCAGGTCTCCACCGTGCGCATCCCCCCAGAATATGCCGATTTGGCTCAGTACTCAATTACCACCCCATCGATTCCCATCGATTCCACCACGGTAAAGGAGGTGCAGCGGTTTTTAGGGTTTGCCCATTACTACCGGAGATTTATCCAGGGTTTTGGCCAGGTGGCTGCTCCCATTACCTCACTGTTGAAGGGGGGGTTCTGTACGTCTGCAGTGGTCGGTTGAGGCGGACAGGGATTTTGTGCACCTAAGAGCTCTGTTTACCTGGGCTCCCGTGCTGGCCCATCCGGATCCCTCTTTGGCGTTCATAGTGGAGGTGGACGCGTCCGAGGCTGGGATAGGAGCTGTGCTCTCTCAGCGCTCAGGCACGCCACCGAAGCTTCTCGAAGAAGCTCAGCCCGGCGAAGCGGAACTATGATGTGGGGGACCAGGAGCTGTTGGCTGTGGTTAAAGCTTTGAGGGCGTGGAGACATTGGCTTGAGGGGGCTAAACACCCTTTTCTCATCTGGACTGACCACTGTAACCTGGAGTACATTCGGGCAGCGAGGTGACTGAATCCTCGTCAGGCAAGGTGGGCCATGTTCTTTACCCATTTTCTGTTTACCCTGTCCTACAGACCAGGTTCCCAGAATATGAAGGCAGACGCACTGTCCCGGCTGTATGACACAGAGGAGCGGCCCATGGATCAGGCTCCCATACTCCCGGCCTCCTGACTGGTAGCGCCAGTCGTGGGGGAGCTGGACGCGGATATTGAGCAGGCGTTGCGTACAGAGCCCGCTCCCCTCCAGTGTCCGGTCGGGCGTCTGTACGTCCCGTCTGCTGTCCGTGACCAGTTGATCTATTGGGCCCACACGTTACCCTCCTCGGGTCATCTGGGGATCAGTTGGACGGTGCGCTGTCTGACTGGGAAGTACTGGTGGCCCACCTTGGTTAAGGACGTGAGGGTTACAACCCTTACTCGTTCCACAATGGCTGTGGTTGCACCTGTCGGTAGATTTCCTGATTACCGATCTTCCTCCCTCACAGGGTAACACCGTGATCCTGGCTGTTGTGGATCGTTTTTCTATGTCCTGTCGTCTCCTCCCTTTGCCCAGTCTCCCTATGGCCCTACAGACTGCGGAGGCCTTGTTTACACACATCTTCCAGCACTACGGGATGCCTGAGGATATATTGTCATATTATATGATTGGGGTCCCCAGTTCACGTCGAGGGTCTGGAAGGTGTTCATGGAACGTCTGGGGGTCTCGGTCAGCCTTACCTCAAGTTTTCATCCCAAGAGTAACGGGCAGATGGAGAGAGTAAACCATGCTAGTGAGGTCCTATTGCCAGGACCGGCCGGGGGAGTGGGCAGCATTCGTGCACTGGGCAGAGATGGCCCAGAACTCGCTCCGACACTCCTCCACTAACGTCTCCCGCTTCCAGTGCATACTGGGCTATCAACCGGTTCTGGCACCTTGGCATCAGAGCCAGAACGAGGCTCCTGAGGTGGACGACTGGTTCCTGTGCGCAGAGGAAACATGGGACGCCGCCAATGTCCATCTTCAGCGCGCCTTGCTGCACCAGAAAGTGGGAGCAGACTGTCACCGCAGTGAGGCCCCTGTATTTGCACCGGGAGACCAGGTCTGGCTCTCGACCCGAAACCTGCCCCTCCACCTGCCCTGCCGGAAGCTGGGCCCGCGGTTTGTGGGGCCATTCAAAGTCCTGAGGAGAGTGAACGAGGTGTGTTACAGGTTACAGCTTCCCCCCGATTACCACATTAACCCCTCGTCGCGGGCCGGATTGCCCTGTGCCTCGCCCTCCGGGTCGTCCCCGAGGGCAGTGTCGGTGCGCCGCTAGAGCCGCGCGTCAAGGGGGGGTGTACTGTACCTGTGGCTGGAGGATTTTGGACGCAGTTGCGTCTGTCTTTTGTGCTTTTGCCAAATAAAAGTGTGCCTGATCACAACTTATTGCTCTCCTGCACCTGACTTCGCACCAGTAGCGCACAACCCTGCCATCAGTCTAATGTAGCCTGTTATCCATATATAGTCTAATGTAGCCTGTTATCCATATAGTCTAATGTAGCCTGCTATCCATATACAGTTGAAGTCGGAAGTTTACATAGACCTTAGCCAAATACATTTAAACTTAACTTTTCACAATTCCTGACATTTAATCCTTGTAAAAATTCTCTGTCTTAGGTCAGTTAGGATAACCACTTTATTTTAAGTATGTGAAATGTCAGAATAATAGTGGAGAGAATTATTTATTTCAGCTTTAATTCCTTTCATCACATTTCCAGTGGGTCAGAAGTTAACATACACTAAATTAGTATTTGGTAGCTTTTAAATTGTTTAACTTGGGTCAAACGTTTCGTGTAGCCTTCCACAAGCTTCCCACAATAAGTTGGGTGAATTTTCGCCCATTCCTCCTGATAGAGCTGGTGTAACGGAGTCAGGTTTTTAGGCCTCCTTACTCGCACACGCTTTTTCATTTCTGCCAACAACTTTTCTGTTGGTTTAAAGTCAGGGCTTTGTGATGGCGACTCCAATACCTTGACTTTGTTGTCCTTAAGCCATTTTGCCACAACTTTGGAAGTATGCTTGTGGTCATTGTCAATTTGGAAGACCCATTTGCGACCAAGCTTTAACTTCCTGACTGATGTCTTGAGATGTTGCTTCAATATATCCACATCATTTTCTTCCTCATGATGCCATCTACTTTGTGAAGTGCATCAAAGTATGTTCATCTCTAGGAATACAGAATACATCTCCTTCCTGAGCAGTATGACGGCTGCGTGGTCCCATGGTGTTTATACTTGCGTACTATTGTTTGTACAAATGAACGTGGTACCATTTGGCGTTTGGAAATTGCCCCCAAGGATGAATCAGACTTGTGGAGGTCTACCATTTTTTCCTGAGGTCTTGGCTGAGTTTTTTTTATTTTCCCATAATGTCAAGCTAAGAGACACTGATGTTGTAGGTAGGCCTTGAAATACTTCCACAGATACACCTCAAATTGACTCAAATTATGTTAATTAGTCTATCAGAAGCTTCTAAAGCCATCATATAATTTTCTGGAATTGTCCAAGAAGTTTAACGGCACAGTCAACTTAATGTATGTAAACCTCTGACCCACTGGAATTGTGATACAGTGAACTATAAGCGAAAAAATATGTCTGTAAACAATTGTTGGAAATATTACTTGTGTCATGCACAAAGTAGATGTCTTAACCGATTTGCCAAACCTATTGTTTGTTAAGAAGAAATTTGTGGAGTGGTTGAAAAACAAGTTACTGACTCTAACCTAAGTGTATGTTAACTTCTGACTTCAACTGTACATAGTATAATGTAGCCTGCTATCCATATATACACTACCGTTGAAAAAGTTTGGGGTCACATAAAATGGCCTTGTTTTTGAAGACAAGCAACTTTTTTGTCCATTAAAATAACATCACGTTTTTGTGCTATAAAGTACCAGGAACGAGATTAGAACCTCGTCTTAGGGGCCAAACTGAACGATAATTTATAGTGAATGCTATTGGCTACGGGATACTCCTTTCTCATTATGAAGTCTCACTTTGTGAACTGTTCCTAATATCTGTGGTTTGTTATGTCGACTAGGGGGGTGGATCTTTGCTATTAAAGATCTCAGTAGCCATAGTGTTGTCACTCAGCGGTTCATGAGAAATGGTGAATCGTTGAAAGTCATTGCTATTGCAAAGCTCTTATTATTAAAGATGTAGTTTAAGTATAACTCGGACTGGTGTGATAAGTGTGTCTCCTTATTTGATAGTAAAGAAATTAACCACCACACCTTCTTTAGACTAGTTGAGTATCTGGAGCATCAGTATTTGTGGGTTCGATTATTTCTTATTCGTATCTCTTGCTTTTTGGTGGGTATTTCATTAAAGCTGCGTTGTTGGTTTTATTAAGGGCTTTTAAGCATTTCACTGTAAGGTCTACCTGTTGTATTCAGTGCATGTGACAAATAAAATGTTATTTGATTTGATGTAATACTACTCCTAAACACAACCCACAGTCACCGTGTCTCATGTTAATACTACTCCTATACACAACCCACCATCACTGTGTCTCATGTTAATACTACTCCTAAACACAACCCACCATCACTGTGTCTCATGTTAATACTACTCCTAAACACAACCCACAGTCACCGTGTCTCATGTTAATACTACTCCTATACACAACCCATCATCACTGTGTCTCATGTTAATACTACTCCTATACACAACCCACCATCACTGTGTCTCATGTTAATACTACTCCTAAACACAACCCACCATCACTGTGTCTCATGTTAATACTACTCCTAAACACAACCCACCATCACTGTGTCTCATGTTAATACTACTCCTAAACACAACCCACCATCACTGTGTCTCATGTTAATACTGCTCCTAAACACAACCCACCATCACTGTGTCTCATGTTAATACTACTCCTAAACACAATCCACTATCACTGTGTCTCATGTTAATACTGCTCCTAAACACAACCCACCATCACTGTGTCTCATGTTAATACTACTCCTAAACACAACCCACCATCACTGTGTTTTATGTTAATGCTACTTCTAAAGCTCTTTTGAAACATCATCTCAATCACTCTTACTCTTACGGTCACTCTTACTTTAGGCCATTTTCAAAATGTCTCCACAGTCTATTGCTCTCAGAGCTTTTAAAATAGCATGCACAAGTCTTTATGTGAAACATGTACAATTCAGGTTAGTATTTGTCAAGGGTGCCAATAATTTTGGTTGTGACTGTATATCCCACATTCAGATAAATATGTACAAATGAATTTACACACACACACACACACACACACACACACACACACACACACACACACACACACACACACACACACACACACACACACACACACACACTTGACCCTGATATACTTTGACAGTGAACTTGACCCTATTGAATGGAGATCTGGGTATTACTGGTAAACTCTACTGATCATGTTTTAAACATGCAACTGAATAAACTGAACTAAACTAAACACATGAAAACACAGTCCAGGGTCAGTATTCACAAAGTGTATCAAAGTAGGAGAGCTGATCTGGGATCAGTTTAGCATTTTAGATCATAATTATATGGACCTTCTGAGACACTTTATGAATACAGGCCCTGATGTAACAACCAAAACACAGTTCAAAATAAATCAACAAGTACAAAGATGACTGAGATGTCATGTATGGCTAAAAACATCAAAACTAAAACTACATTCCAAGATATCGTCAAGTGTACTTACAGAGTAAAGTGAAGGGGAGAGGTCTTGAACAGTCAGTCAACTTACTGTCGCTGCATGGAAACAAGAAGTAGTCTACTGTAAGTATTAGTAGAAGCAGGCGTAGCCTAAGTGCGAGTTCTGTTGTTGACACATTTTAAAAGTAGCCTAGTCAGGGCATTAACATGCAGGAACAACATGTCACATAAGGGATGTTACTGTATCTAAATAGAAAATGGTCTAAAGTCAGAATACTGTAGTTACATTTATTTATTTGAGGAGTGAACCTACATGTTTTACAAGAAACAAAATGTGACACGTTCCTATCACTCTTCATCTGCTGGTATGGAAGGTTCCAGAACAGATGAAAGGGGAGTGTCTTTGGTTCCAGTGTTCTAGACTAGAGCTCTCCCTACTGACATCTCAACATTACTGCAGCCTCCAGGCTTCATATGTCCCTACAAGTCCAATGAAAATATACAAAATAGAAGGTAAAATAACATTCAAAAATTTTAAATATATATAGAATAAACGTAAAAATACTGTGTTATTGGGAGTTATATTGAACTGGTGTTTGTATTGTAGTGATCTCAGCTAGCTTGTTAGCTACATGAAGAGGCTGTTATTCAGTGATAAACAAGTATTTTTGTGCATCACACAGCTACTCTGAATGTACTGGATTGTGAACAATACGATATGCTGCCGCTGAATTACAGCAAGACCCTACAGTTAGCTAGTGAGCTAGCTAACTTTTATCTATCAACGTTAGCTAGCTAGAAGCAACAGACAACAGCAAGCTGCTTTGAATTTCCAGTGTGTGTTTGTGTGAAAGAGATGTCTTCAGCTCACTGATTTTCAGAACAACGGACGCAAAGTGAACCCCGACAAGCATATAACTAAGTTGGTCCTTTTTTTAGCATTTTCATAATTTAAAAAAATATAATATTTTCTTACATAAAAACAAATGCATTGTTGGTTAAGGGCTAAGGGCTTGTCAGTAACCATTTCACAGTAAGGTCTACACCCGTTGTATTCAGCGCATGTGACAAATACAATTAGATTTGATTTGTGTGTTTAGGTACTGGACATTACTCCCTCTGACACTGGGTTTCTGAATATCTAAAAGTCTAAGCCATTTGGGGTGGGGGGGGGGGGGGGGGGGGTTCTACTAGCTGACATATGGAATTGTTTTAAGGTGGTCGTACCATGGATCATTTAGCTATTTGATTTTGAATTATAGTACCCCTTTAGGTAAAAAGATTAAATACTGAAAAATGATTTGATAAAGTATTGAATTTATTTCAGCCACACCTGTGACAGGTGTATAAAATCGAGCACACAGCCATGCAATCTCCATAACATTGGCAGTAGAATGGCCTTACTGAAGAGCTCAGTGACTTTCAACATGGCACCTTCATAGGATGCCACCTTTACAACAAGTCAGTTTGTCAAATTTCTGCACTGCTAGAGCTGCCCTGGTCAACTGTAAATGTTGTTATTATGACGTGGTAACGTCTAGGAACAACAACACTGCGCGCAATGCCTTCTCTGGAGGGGTGGGTATAATTTGTGGAACGTTCCAACAGGAATCCGTTCCAAAAACTTCGTAAATATCACGGTTGCCAACAAACAACGCATACAGAGTCGTATAACAGTAGAATGAGATACCGGGTAGGGAGTGAGCTATGTAATCACGTTTTTCACGCACCACGTTTATTCGGAAAAAATGTATCTCTTCGTTCTGGTAGCCTCCACCATTTCTCGTTCGTTGGTTTATTTATTATTTCCGGTGTTCCTGCATTTCCCGGTGAACTTTGTTGCGCCTCAATTGGGGAATCGCTGTGGTTGAAATGTAACTAATGACCGCAAACCCCAGTATTTTTATTAGCTATGTGTCTTGTACACAATTGTTACCGATGATACTGTATATACCTACTCGTACTACAGAAACATGCATTGTATTTTGCCAAGTTCTTTCGGTGTTAATCCTGTTTCCCAGATATAGCAGGTAAACTGTGTCTGCGTTGAGTTCATCTTGCCTAGTTAAATAAATATAAAATTAAATATAACATTTAAAATATATACTTTGACCAATTTCAGGTAACCCCAAGATGCTTGATTCACTACAACTGCTTTTGAATATCTTCAGTCGTTTGTGTTTTACATTCCAACTTTTGAACGTCTGTTTATTGGACATATGTATTAGTGTCTAATAAAGAAAGAGCAATGTATGTAAAGCATCCGATCTGTGTTAAGGTTATAGTGTGTGTGTATGGTGTAGTTTCTCTTGATTTCCACTAGGTGTCAGCACAGTTTCAATAATGTCACACCAGGTTCACAATATGTTTTCATGTGAAACCAATGAAATAGTATTTGTCACGTGCAGAATTCTACATATGTAGACCTTACAGTGGAATTCTGAATAACAAGCCCTTAACCAACAATTTACTTTTAAGGAAAATATGTGTTAAAACCTCTTGAAACTAGGGGGCACTATTTTTATGTTTGGAAAAACATTTTTCCCAAAGTATACGGCCTATTTCTCAGGACCAGATGCTAGAATATGCATATAAGTTTCCAAAACTTCCAAAACTGTCAACATTTTGTCTGTGAGTTCAACAGAACTGATATTGCAGGCGAAACCCTGAGAAAAATCAAACCAGGAAGTGGCTTCTATTTTGAAAACTCCATCTTCCATAGCCTCCCATTGCTCCATTTAAAGGGATATCAACCAGATTCCTTTTCCTAATAGTCTTCAGACATAGTTTCAGGCTTTTATTTTGAAGAATGAGCGTGAACGACCACATTGCGTAAGTGGATAGGTGGGGGCTCTGAGTGAGTTGTGCACAAAAGAGAAAGGCTACCATTGTTACTCCCGGTCCTAGTGAAAAGCCAACTGTCCCGGTTGATATATTATCAATTATCAATATTATCGAATAGATATTTGAAAAACACCCTGAGGATTGATTATAAAAAACGTTTGACATGTTTCTGTGGACATTATGGATATAATTTGGAATTTTTGTCTGCGTTGTCGTGACCGCTCTTTCCGGTGGATTCCTGGGCATAACGCACCAAACTAACGAAGGTATTTGGATATAAAAAAATATCTTTATGGAACAAAAGGAACATTTGTCTAACTGGGAGTCTCGTGAGTGAAAACATCCGAAGATCAAGAGTAAACAATTAATTCATTGCTTTTCTGATTTTCGTGACCGAGTTACCTGATGCTAAGTGTACTTATTGTTTTGTTGAGCGATCGATAAACTTACACAAACGGTTGTATTGCTTTCGCTGTAAAGCATCATTTCAAAATCTGAGACGACAGGTGGATTAACAAAAGGCTAAGCTGTGTTTTGCAATATTGCACTTGTGATTTCATGAATATGAATATTTTCTAGTAATATTATTTGACTGTGGCGCTATGCTATTCAGCGGTTGCTGATGACAATTATACTGGATCCGGGATGGGTGGTTCAGAGAGGTTAATAATATTTAATGTAACTGGTTGTGTGTCTAGGTGCTGGACATTGGCCCTTCTGAAAGTGTCTGTGTATATTTTGTACTGATGATGATGACGATGATGATGATGATGATGAAGGTGAATAAACCATTATTGCTCTAGAAACCAATGTAAATGTCTCATTTGTAGTTACTGTATGTACTGCACAGTACAAGAGGTGAGATGTTGAAAGCTTTTAATTTTCTTTCCACTAAATACACTGTTATAACAAGGTAAAAACAGTGACAATTAAGATTAATCTTATACGCTTATTTCATAAAATAACACACTTCACACATTATTATTTTTAAAGCAATAAGGAACGTTGCATCAAGCATAACTCTTCCCTGGACATTGAGGAAAATTTGTGCCATAACTTTGTCATATCAATTAGCATTTTTTAAATAGTTTTATGTGTATCATCTAACAATACCATATAAACTATTACAATATAATAGAACAGAATAACTATTGTTGTTAGACTTCATATATAGTCTCTGTCACTCCCTGATTTGTTTCACCTGTCCTTGTGCTTGTCTCCACCCTCCTCCAGGTGTCGCTCTTCTTCCCCATTATCCCCTGTGTATTTATACCTGTGTTCTCTGTTTGTCTGTTGCCAGTTCGTCTTGTTTGTTAAGTCAAAAAGCATTTTGTCTCGGCTCCTGCTTTTTCCCAGTCTCTTTTTCTCGCCTTTCTGGTTTTGACGCTTGCCTGTCCTGACTCTGAGCCCGCCTGACCTGACCCTGAGCCTGCCTGACCTGAACCTGAGCCTGCCTGCCGTCCTGTACCCTTGCCCCACTACTCTGGATTATCGACCTCTGCCTGTCTTGACCTGACGTTTGCCTGCCCCTGTTGCTGTAGTAAACATTGTTACGTCAACACAGTCTGCATTTGGGTCTTACCTGAAACGCAATAGTCTCATATGTTTGATGATTCTTTCTGACAGATAACATATAACAACATATAGTTATATAAAATATAACTGGACATCGAGGCTGCCTAATTCAGATATCTACATTTTTTGTCAAAAGTTCTTGTCGTTAGATTCTGAGTTTACCGTAACTTAAAAAAATATTTCAAAAAATACATATATACTTTTCTAAATATTTACAATGCCCATTTCTTATTAATCGTAGTCTAAACGTCAAAACTGACCCTAGATCAACACTCGTACTCTGAGTGTGAATAGAGTAGTTCTGTGTGACTCAGTTGGTAGAGTGTGGCTCGGAGGTTCCATTCCTGTTGGAACTGTATGAAATATGAAAGATATATGTTCCCATGACTGTAATGAATGAGTGAATGACTTTGGATAAAAGTGTCTGCTAGATATTATATATTATTGCAAACCGGTTAGTGTACGTGTTTACTTTTCTATTCAAATCAAATCAAATCAAATTTTATTTGTCACATACACATGGTTAGCAGATGTTAATGCGAGTGTAGCGAAATGCTTGTGCTTCTAGTTCCGACAATGCAGTAATAACAAGTAATCTAACTAACAATTCCAAAACTACTGTCTTGTACACAGTGTAAGGGGATAAAGAATATGTACATAAGGATATATGAATGAGTGATGGTACAGAGCAGCATAGGCAAGATACAGTAGATGGTATCGAGTACAGTATGTACAAATGAGATGAGTATGTAAACAAAGTGGCATAGTTTAAAGTGGCTAGTGATACATGTATTACATAAGGATACAGTCGATGATATAGAGTACAGTATATACGTATGCATATGAGATGAATAATGTAGGGTAAGTAACATTATATAAGGTAGCATTGTTTAAAGTGGCTAGTGATATATTTACATCATTTCCCATCAATTCCCATTATTAAAGTGGCTGGAGTTGAGTCAGTGTCAGTGTGTTGGCAGCAGCCACTCAGTGTTAGTGGTGGCTGTTTAACAGTCTGATGGCCTTGAGATAGAAGCTGTTTTTCAGTCTCTCGGTCCCAGCTTTGATGCACCTGTACTGACCTCGCCTTCTGGATGATAGCGGGGTGAACAGGCAGTGGCTCGGGTGGTTGATGTCCTTGATGATCTTTATGGCCTTCCTGTGACATCGGGTGGTGTAGGTGTCCTGGAGGGCAGGTAGTTTGCCCCCGGTGATGCGTTGTGCAGACCTCACTACCCTCTGGAGAGCCTTACGGTTGAGGGCGGTGCAGTTGCCATACCAGGCGGTGATACAGCCCGCCAGGATGCTCTCGATTGTGCATCTGTAGAAGTTTGTGAGTGCTTTTGGTGACAAGCCGAATTTCTTCAGCCTCCTGAGGTTGAAGAGGCGCTGCTGCGCCTTCTTCACGATGCTGTCTGTGTGAGTGGACCAATTCAGTTTGTCTGTGATGTGTATGCCGAGGAACTTAAAACTTGCTACCCTCTCCACTACTGTTCCATCGATGTGGATAGGGGGGTGTTCCCTCTGCTGTTTCCTGAAGTCCACAATCATCTCCTTAGTTTTGTTGACGTTGAGTGTGAGGTTATTTTCCTGACACCACACTCCGAGGGCCCTCACCTCCTCCCTGTAGGCCGTCTCGTCGTTGTTGGTAATCAAGCCTACCACTGTTGTGTCGTCCGCAAACTTGATGATTGAGTTGGAGGCGTGCGTGGCCACGCAGTCGTGGGTGAACAGGGAGTACAGGAGAGGGCTCAGAACGCACCCTTGTGGGGCCCCAGTGTTGAGGATCAGCGGGGAGGAGATGTTGTTGCCTACCCTCACCACCTGGGGGCGGCCCGTCAGGAAGTCCAGTACCCAGTTGCACAGGGCGGGGTCGAGACCCAGGGTCTCGAGCTTGATGACGAGCTTGGAGGGTACTATGGTGTTGAATGCCGAGCTGTAGTCGATGAACAACATTCTCACATAGGTATTCCTCTTGTCCAGATGGGTTAGGGCAGTGTGCAGTGTGGTTGAGATTGCATCGTCTGTGGACCTATTTGGGCGGTAAGCAAATTGGAGTGGGTCTAGGGTGTCAGGTAGGGTGGAGGTGATATGGTCCTTGACTAGTCTCTCAAAGCACTTCATGATGACGGATGTGAGTGCTACGGGGCGGTAGTCGTTTAGCTCAGTTACCTTAGCTTTCTTGGGAACAGGAACAATGGTGGCCCTCTTGAAGCATGTGGGAACAGCAGACTGGTATAGGGATTGATTGAATATGTCCGTAAACACACCGGCCAGCTGGTCTGCGCATGCTCTGAGGGCGCGGCTGGGGATGCCGTCTGGGCCTGCAGCCTTGCGAGGGTTAACACGTTTAAATGTCTTACTCACCTCGGCTGCAGTGAAGGAGAGACCGCATGTTTTCGTTGCAGGCCGTGTCAGTGGCACGTGTCAGTGGCATTGTCCTCAAAGCGAGCAAAAAAGTTATTTAGTCTGCCTGGGAGCAAGACATCCTGGTCCGTGACTGGGCTGGATTTCTTCCTGTAGTCCGTGATTGACTGTAGACCCTGCCACATGCCTCTTGTGTCTGAGCCGTTGAATTGAGATTCTACTTTGTCTCTGTACTGGCGCTTAGCTTGTTTGATAGCCTTGCGGAGGGAATAGCTGCACTGTTTGTATTCGGTCATGTTACCAGACACCTTGCCCTGATTAAAAGCAGTGGTTCGCGCTTTCAGTTTCACACGAATGCTGCCATCAATCCACGGTTTCTGGTTAGGGAATGTTTTAATCGTTGCTATGGGAACGACATCTTCAACGCACGTTCTAATGAACTCGCACACCGAATCAGCGTATTCGTCAATGCTGTTATCTGACGCAATACGAAACATCTCCCAGTCCACGTGATGGAAGCAGTCTTGGAGTGTGGAGTCAGCTTGGTCGGACCAGCGTTGGACAGACCTCAGCGTGGGAGCCTCTTGTTTTAGTTTCTGTCTGTAGGCAGGGATCAACAAAATGGAGTCGTGGTCAGCTTTTCCGAAAGGGGGGCGGGGCAGGGCCTTATATGCGTTGCGGAAGTTAGAGTAACAATGATCCAAGGTCTTTCCTCCCCTGGTTGCGCAATCGATATGCTGATAAAATTTGGGGAGTCTTGTTTTCAGATTAGCCTTGTTAAAATCCCCAGCTACAATGAATGCAGCCTCCGGATAAATCGTTTCCAGTTTGCAGAGAGTTAAATAAAGTTCGTTCAGAGCCATCGATGTGTGTGCTTGGGGGGGGATATATACGGCTGTGATTATAATCGAAGAGAATTCTCTTGGTAGATAATGCGGTCTACATTTGATTGTGAGGAATTCTAAATCAGGTGAACAGAAGGATTTGAGTTCCTGTATGTTTCTTTCATCACACCATGTCACGTTGGCCATGAGGCATACGCCCCCGCCCCTCTTCTTACCAGAAATATGTTTGTTTCTGTCAGCGCGATGCGTGGAGAAACCCGTTGGCTGCACCGCTTCGGATAGAGTCTCTCCAGTGAGCCATGTTTCAGTGAAGCAAAGGACGTTACAGTCTCTGATGTCCCTCTGGAATGCTACCCTTGCTCGGATTTCATCAACCTTGTTGTCAAGAGACTGGACATTGGCAAGAAGAATGCTAGGGAGTGGTGCGCGCTGTGCCTGTCTCCGGAGTCTGACCAGAAGACCGCCTCGTTTCCCTCTCTTTCTGAGTCGTTTTTTTGGGTCGCTGCATAGGATCCACTCCGTTGTCCTGTTTGTAAGGCAGAACACAGGGTCCGCGTCGCGAAAAACATATTCTTGGTCGTACTGATGGTGAGTTGACGCTGATCTTATATTCAGTAGTTCTTCTCGACTGTATGTGATGAAACCTAAGATGACCTGTGGTACTAATGTAAGAAATAACACGTAAAAAAACAAAAAACTGCATAGTTTCCTAGGAACGCGAAGCGAGGCGGCCATCTCTGTCGGCGCCGGAAGTCACGGCGCCGGAAGTCATTTATGTTGGTAACCAGTTTATAACAGCAATATACCACGGCTAAGGGCTGTATCCAGGCACTCCGCTTCACGTCACGTTGCCTAAGAGGAGTCATTAGCCGTGGGACAGTAAATTGGCCAATATACCTCTGGCCTTATTGCTTAATTACATATATCTGTATAAACTGAGTGTACAAAACAGACTAACAAGGTGAGTCCAGGTGAAAGCTATGATCCCTTATTGATGTCACTTGTAGATGAAGGAGAGGAAAAGGGTTAAATAAGGATTTTATGCCTGGAGACAATTGAGACATGGATTGTGTATGTGTGCCATTGAGGGTGAATGGGCAAGACAACAAGTTTATTTGAACAGGGTATGGTAGTAGGTGCCAGGCGCACCAGTTTGAGTGTGTCAAGAACTGCAACGCAGCTGGGTTTGATGAATCCTGGCTCTTGCTGTTTCACGCTGATGGGAGGACTAGGGTATGGAGAGAACCACATGAGTACATGCAGCCATCACGCTACGTGTCAACATCACAGGCTGGTGGTGGTGGTGTGATGGTGTGGGGTGTGGTTTCACAGTACACATTGGGCCCCTTGATAAAAGTGGAGCAATGTTTCAATGCCACAGGATATCTGAACCTCATCATTGCCAATCAGGTGCATTCCTTCATGGCACCAGTGTATCCATCTGCAAATATATATTTTTCAGCAATATAATGCCCCATGCCACAAGGCTAGGTTTGTCCAGTGACAGTGAACTGACGGGGAGTTCTGCTTACTCAGTAGCCTGGCCAGTCACCAGATCTCAATTCAATTGAGCATCTGTAGGATGAGATTGAACAAGCTATTCGGAGTAAAGATCCACTTCCAGCCAACTTGACACAACTGTGGGAAGCACTGGAGTCAACATGGGCCAGCATCCCTTTTGACACCTTGTAGAGTCCATGTCCTGACAAATTGAGGCTGTGCTGAGGGCAAAAGGGGGTGAAACTCAATATTAGGAAGGTGTTCCTAATGTTTTGCATAGTCAGTGTATATCACTTAGTTTGAATATACGGGTCCAGATACAAAGTACATTACCAAAAGTATGTGGACACCTGCTCGTCAAACATCTCATTCCAAAATCATGGGTATTCATTTGGAGTTGGTTCCCCCTACACTGATGTTGGGCGATTACGCCTGTCTCGCAGTCGACGTTCGATCGGGTTGAGGTCAGGGCTCTGTGCAGGCCAGTCAAGTTCTTCCACAAACCATTTCTGTATGGACCTCACTTTGTGCACGGGGGCATTGTCATGCTGAAACAGGAGAGGGCCTTCCCCAAAATGTTGCCACAAAGTTGGAAGCACAGAATTGTCTAGAATGTCGTTCTATGCTGTAGCGTAAAGATTTCCCTTCACTGGAACGAAGGGGCTTAGCCCGAACCATGAAAAAAAGCCCCAGTGTCATAGAGGTGTCACGCCCTGACCTTAGTTATCTTTGTTTTCTTTATTATTTGATTAGGTCAGGGTGTGACGAGGGTGGTTGGTTTAGTTTTTGTATTGTCTAGGGGGGTTTGTATGTTTTGGGGTTTATCTATTCTAGGTGTTTATATGTCTATGGTTGCCAAGATTGGTTCTCAATCAGAGGCAGCTGTTTATTGTTGTCTCTGATTGGGGACCATATTTCGGTAGCCATATTCCTTGGGTATTCTGTGGGTTGATATTCTATGTTTAGTTGCCTGTTCTGCACTAGCCATATTGCTTCACGGTTCGTTTTGTTTAGTTCTGTTCAGTGTTCTCTCTTTTATTAAAGAGTTATGTTCGCTTACCGCGCTGCGCCTTGGTCTCCTCATTATGACGACTGTGACACCCAGACCATTATTCCTCCACCATGTTGGCACTATGCATTGGGGCAGGAAGCGCTCTCCTGGAATCCGCCAAACCCAGATTCGTCCATCGGACTGCTAGATGGTGAAGATGTTGCTAGATGGTGAAGAATGATTCATCACTCCAGAGAATGTTTCCAATGCTCAAATCAAATCCAAATTGTATTTGTCACATGTGCCGAATACAGTGAAATGCTTACTTACAAGCTCTTAACCAACAATGCAGTTTAAAGAAAATACCTAAAAAGATACAAATAAAAAAGTAAGAGATAAGAAAAACAAATAATTAAAGAACAGCAGTAAATAACAATAGCGGGGGCTATATACAGGGGGTAACGGTACAGAGGCAATGTGCAATGGTGTTTGTGCAACAGAGTCAATGTCTCCAGAGTCCAATGGTGGCGAGCTTTACACCACTCCAGCCGACGCTTGGCATTGCACATGGTGATCTTAGGCTTGTGTGCGGCTGCTCGGCCTTGGAAACCCATTTCATGAACCTCCCTACGAACAGTTGTTGTGCTAAAGTTGCTTCCAGAGACAGTTTGGAACTCGGTAGGAAGTGTTGCAACCGAGGACAGGCGATTTTTACACGCTATGCGCTACCACTTTGCGGCTGTGTGGCCTACCACTTTGCGGCTGTGTGGCCTACCACTTTGCGCCTGTGTGGCCTACCACTTTGCGGCTGTGTGGCCTGCCACTTTGCGCCTGTGTGGCCTACCACTTTGCGGCTGTGTGGTCTACCACTTTGTGGCTGTGTGGTCTACCACTTTGCGGCTGTGTGGTCTACCACTTTGCGGCTGTGTGGTCTACCACTTTGTGGCTGTGTGGCCTACCACTTTGCGGCTGTGTGGCCTACCACTTTGCGGCTGTGTGGCCTACCACTTTGCGGCTGTGTGGTCTACCACTTTGCGGCTGTGTGGTCTACCACTTTGCGGCTGGGTGGCCTACCACTTTGCGGCTGTGTGGCCTACCACTTTGCGGCTGTGTGGCCTACCACTTTGCGGCTGTGTGGCCTACCACTTTGCGGCTGTGTGGCCTACCACTTTGCGGCTGAGCAGTTGTTGCTCTCAGATGTTTCCACTTCACAATAACAGCACCTACAGTCGACCGGGGCAGCTCCAGCAGGGCAGAAATTTTACAAACTGACTTGTTGGAAAGGTGGCATCCTTTGACGGTGTTACGTTGAAAGTCACTGAGCTCTTCATTAAAACCTCTTACTTCTACCCCCTCCTTTTTCGAACATTCTGTTAAAAATCGCGCAACTTTTCAGCGTCCTGCTACTCATGCCAGGAATATAGTATATGCATATGATTAGTATGTGTGGATAGAAAACACTCTGAAGTTTCTAAAACTGGTTAAATCACGGCTGTGACTATAACAGATCGTGTGTTTCATTGAAAAACGCAAGAAAAACTGCTCTCTGAAAGCTAAAAATAATTTCCATAAGTCACTTCCATGGGTTGTTAAAAGGGCACAAAATGTAATATCGACCTGCATGCAATTCATACAAATTCCACACGATGTCGCCATTGTCGTCATTTTCAATTGAATTTTTTGTTGGAAAATCCAACTATCTGGCTTCCGTTTCTTCCAGTCTCCACCAGGATGCTGGGAATGTGGACATTGGCAGCCATTGATTTGCAGACGAGGAGCTATTGAATATAAATCGCCCTGTAATCATTTTGATAGATTATAAACGTTTACTAATACCTAAAGTTGGATTACAAAAGGATTTCGAAGTGTTTCGTGAAAGTTTATCGTCGACTTTTTTAATTTAAAAAAATGACGCAGCGTTTAAAAACAATGTTTTTTTCTGAATGACACAGCTTCCATAGAAAGCTATTTTGGGTATATATGGACCGATTTAAACGAAAAAAAGACCCAATAGTGATGTTTATGGGGCATATAGGAGTGCCAAGAAAGAAGCTCGTCAAAGGTAATGAATGTTTTATATTTTATTTCTGCGTTTTGTGCTGCGTCGGATAAGCAGAGTCTTTGTTTACGTCGCATTCAGGCATTTTAAGGTGTTGCATGCTATCAGATAATAGCTTCTCATGCTTTCGCCGAAAAGCATTTTAAAAATCTGACTTGTTGGCTAGGTTCACAACGAGTGTAGCTTTAATTCAATACCCTGCTTGTGAATTTTGATCAAGGTTTGAGTTTTAACGAGTACATTTAGCATTTAGCGTAGCGCATTTGCATTTCCAGGTGCCTACTTGAGACATATGCGTCTCAAGTAGAATCAAGAAGTTAAGGCCATTCTACTGCCAATGTTTGTTTATGGAGTTTGAATGGCTGTGTGCTCGATTTTATACACCTGTCAGCAACGGGTGTGGCTGAAATAGCCAAATCCACTCATTTGAAGGGGTGTCCACTTTCGTATATATAGAGTACAAGGTTTTTGTTAAACTTTTTGTTTTCAGGTCTTCTTGATTCTGGGTTTGTTGTGTTCAGGTCTTCTTGGTTCTGGGTTTGTTGAGTTCAGGTCTTCTTGGTTCTGGGTTTGTTGTGTTCAGGTCTTCTTGGTTCTGGGTTTGTTGTGGTCAGGTCTTCTTGGTTCTGGGTTTGTTGTGGTCAGGTCTTCTTGATTCTGGGTTTGTTGAGTTCAGGTCTTCTTGGTTCTGGCTTTGTTGAGTTCAGGTGTTCTTGGTTCTGGGTTTGTTGTGTTCAGGTGTTCTTGGTTCTGGGTTTGTTGTGTTCATGTCTTCTTGGTTCTGAGTTTGTTGTGTTCAGGTCTTCTTGGTTCTGAATTTGTTGTGTTCAGGTCTTCTTGGTTCTGGGTTTGTTGATTCTACTGTAGATCTCAGAGGGGTCCTTCTCAGCTGCTTGTGCAGCCACGGGTCTGAAGAGAGAGAAACAGAAATTAAACAAAATCCACATCCCAACTCAGGTCAAAAGGAGCGCACTAAATAGGGAACAGTGTGCCATTTGGAACGCAGAGAGAGAACACATTCTAAAAAATCATCATGACATCACTCCCTCACTATCGTCATAGTAAGTGTCTTGAGATGTCCATTGTTGGGTTCATAGTTTAAGGATATAACATCAAAAGTGGCCACTAGAGGTCACTGTTTTGCTTATTGATGACATCTCCTACAATAAGCAGCAGCATATGAATGACCTTAATGCAGAATATGGTCACAGGGGGGCAGCAGTGAGGCGGTTATAATTCACAGCAGTTTATTGCACATACTCGTCCTGTTTCTGGTGTTGAGGCATGAATTACCTTAATGCAGAATATGCATTATTGATGGCGTCATCATTGTCTACTCCTCCAATGAGCATATAGCAATAACTACATATTAGAACACTGAGGTCCGGACCAAGTAATTATTTTCTCATTTAAATATAATCACATTCTAATACAAATAATGTACGCAACAAAGAAAATGAATTACGGATCAACGTCTAAATATTGCTCCCAGTGATGGTCAAAGCTCAGAACTCTTATATTCTTGATGTGACTAATCGCGCCTGCCTCTTTGTGAACGAGTGGAATTATGAACAATGGTTTGATTGTTATGTTCTCCTGCGTCCCCCGGATTTGCCTCCCTGATTTTCAGCAGCACATTCACCATTTTCTCAGAAGGATAATAATTCCCCTTCTCGCGGCACAGGCCGAGGGCGACGTGAAACGCACTACCCCAGGCTGCAGGTTGCTCTGCTAACAGTGTGTTTGCCAGATGCTGGACAAAAGGCAATTTTTATTAAAACCATCCCACCGTGTCTAAAGACATCAACCAATCAAAACATCACACTCAGAGAATGAGATCACAGCTGGTAAATAGTCTCTTATAGATACATACTGTATGTCAGTCAGTCAGGTTGGAGGATAGCTACCGGAAGACACTTCTATTGCAGTAACATTGAAGGGGTCTGGTTAGTGTTACTTAGCCAGCTAGAAGGATGAAGTAAGACGCTAAGGTTAAACGGAGCCGACCTCAGCAGGAGAAACAAATACGCTGCTAAGTCCTTTACAGAGAGCAGGCTACTGAGACAGACAGTGATGTGGCGATCAGTGGAGAGGCTGAGGCAGGCTGCAATGCAGGCAGAAGTAGAGGAGACAGAGAGAGAGAGGAAGGAAGCAGAGGGAGAGGTTATTACAGTGGTTCCCAAACTTGGGGTCGGGGACCCGTATGGGGTCCCCTGAGAAAGTCTGTACTAATCTAATCAAACAATTTAGGAACATAAAAAAACATCACCACAGGACCTATCTTCCCTATATAGCTATATATATATATAAAGATATGTTTCAATATGAACACCTCCACAGGGATCTTCCCTATACAGTGCCTTGCGAAAGTATTCGGCCCCCTTGAACTTTGCGACCTTTTGCCACATTTCAGGCTTCAAACATAAAGATATAAAACTGTATTTTTTTGTGAAGAATCAACAACAAGTGGGACACAATCATGAAGTGGAACGACATTTATTGGATATTTCAAACTTTTTTAACAAATCAAAAACTGAAAAATTGGGTGTGCAAAATTATTCAGCCCTTTTACTTTCAGTGCAGCAAACTCTCTCCAGAAGTTCAGTGAGGATCTCTGAATGATCCAATGTTGACCTAAATGACTAATGATGATAAATACAATCCACCTGTGTGTAATCAAGTCTCCGTATAAATGCACCTGCACTGTGATAGTCTCAGAGGTCCGTCAAAAGCGCAGAGAGCATCATGAAGAACAAGGAACACACCAGGCAGTTCCGAGATACTGTTGTGAAGAAGTTTAAAGCCAGATTTGGATACAAAAAGATTTCCCAAGCTTTAAACATCCCAAGGAGCACTGTGCAAGCGATACTATTGAAATGGAAGGAGTATCAGACCACTGCAAATCTACCAAGACCTGGCCGTCCCTCTAAACTTTCAGCTCATACAAGGAGAAGACTGATCAGAGATGCAGCCAAGAGGCCCATGATCACTCTGGATGAACTGCAGAGATCTACAGCTGAGGTGGGAGACTCTGTCCATAGGACAACAATCAGTCGTATATTACACAAATCTGGCCTTTATGGAAGAGTGGCAAGAAGAAAGCCATTTCTTAAAGATATCCATAAAAAAGTGTAGTTTAAAGTTTGCCACAAGCCACCTGGGATACACACCAAACATGTGGAAGAAGGTGCTCTGGTCAGATGAAACCAAAATTGAACTTTTTGGCAACAATGCAAAACGTTATGTTTGGCGTAAAAGCAACACAGCTGAACACACCATCCCCACTGTCAAACATGGTGGTGGCAGCATCATGGTTTGGGCCTGCTTTTCTTCAGCAGGGACAGGGAAGATGGTTAAAATTGATGGGAAGATGGATGGAGCCAAATACAGGACCATTCTGGAAGAAAACCTGATGGAGTCTGCAAAAGACCTGAGACTGGGATGGAGATTTGTCTTCCAACAAGACAATGATCCAACACATAAAGCAAAATCTACAATGGAATGGTTCAAAAATAAACATATCCAGGTGTTAGAATGGCCAAGTCAAAGTCCAGACCTGAATCCAATCGAGAATCTGTGGAAAGAACTGAAAACTGCTGTTCACAAATGCTCTCCATCCAACCTCACTGAGCTCGAGCTGTTTTGCAAGGAGGAATGGGAAAAAATTTCAGTCTCTCGATGTGCAAAACTGATAGAGACATACCCCAAGCGACTTACAGCTGTAATCGCAGCAAAAGCTGGCGCTACAAAGTATTAACTTAAGGGGGCTGAATAATTTTGCACGCCCAATTTTTCAGTTTTTGATTTGTTAAAAAAGTTTGAAATATCCAATAAATGTCGTTCCACTTCATGATTGTGTCCCACTTGTTGATGATTCTTCACAAAAAAATACAGTTTTATATCTTTATGTTTGAAGCCTGAAATGTGGCAAAAGGTCGCAAAGTTCAAGGGGGCCGAATACTTTCGCAAGGCACTGTAGTTCTACATTATAATACTATCAACATGCAAACAACTCAGTTCTAAAAATGTCACAGGTTTTTGTGTCTTCTGTGATTAGTGTGTCAGTGTGAATCATTTCCCATATTTCCTCCCTTTCAGGTGTATAACATTACAACATTATAACTAATAGGCTATGTGATTGTAGATAGACTGAGGTGAAATAACCTACAGTAGCCAAGGTGATAATGCCCCCCCCCCCCCGTCCACCCCCAACCTTCCAGCAGCAGCATACTGGACACCCAGATTTGGTTGTAAACAATCCAACGTCTCCTTTAATGCTGTGTGTTCACAATGTTATAGTATTGACCCTGTTGTTGTAATGACAGAATATGCTCACTGGGTGGCAGCACTGGGGAGGTTGAATTTCACAGCAGCGTATTGGACATCTTCGTCTTGTATCTGTGGTTGAGGCAGTTGGACTGTGGAGTACAGAGGCACTTCCTGGTATCTGGAGCGAGAAAAGTGGACGCTGGCGTAGTGAACATCATCCTGGTCATCTGTGGCTCCTGTCTGTGCTGCAGTAGAGGTCATGGCCATGTTTGAGATGTTGTCATACACTGGACTAGTGTCTCCCTGATGGAGAGAGAGGACAGACAACATGAGGAGTGGAAATGTTCCACAAAGAATACACAGTCATCACAGTCACCTTCTGATTCCAACAGACTCACCTGTCCATCGTCTGCTGTGTCTCTTGTGTCAGAGGGGGATCTCGAGGCCTTCTTCCTGTTTTTTAAATGAATTAATTTATTCTTGAAACAAATTAAGTTAATGAAATAATGTTTAAAGATCACTCACCTGAACCACATGAGTCCAGAGAGACAGAGGATGAGAACCAGAACAACCACAATGATTCCTACAGCTGCAGTCAGAACTGATGTTTGTTTCCCTATAATAAAATATGGATGATATGAGCCCTGGCATATAATAAACTGAACATAAACATAGTCCAGGACAATAATACAATATTTGTTAACTGATCTAATCTCAACGTATATATAATTATAAAACAAAGTACAATAAGCCAATGTATATTGAAATGTAATTTTGTATTGAAATATATAAGATGGAACTTCACCTGGTAAAATGATCATCAGAGCTGTAGAGTTCCTAGATCCTCTTCTATTCCAGGCCTCACAGTGGTAATGTCCACTGTCCTTAGACTTGAAGTTACTTATGTTGTACATCTGTCCACATCCATTTAGAAAAGTCTCATTTTGAAAGTACCAGGTGTATTTGTCCACAGGTGGGTTGGCATCACTGCTGCAGGTCAGAGTCACTGAACTGCCCTCCACTATTTCACCAGAGGGACTGACTGACACTGAGGTGTTCTTTGGGCCATCTGGTAAAGGAGAATTTGTCAGAGGGGAAAGGACAGTAGTATATTTCCGACAGTAGTATATTTACAAATGATATGTCATGTCAAAAATATATTCTCTGTTAATATCATAAAACTATCTAAAACTCTAACCTACACAAAACGTTAACAAATTGGAGATTTCATGCTTCAGGACTACTTCATTTAGTTATAATTGTTTTGCTACCTTCTCATTCAAACACTGAGCTGTACTTTACTCACACTTCACATCCATGTTGATGGTCCTAGACCTGTCTGTCCCCATCTCATTCTGGGACTCACAATCATACTCTCCAGTGTCAGATGACTGGATTTGGTTGAAGACAAGCTGTGGTCCTGAAAAAATACTCTGATAGTCACCTCCATTCTTCTTGTACCACCAGGTGTATTTGTCCACAGGTGGGTTGGCATCACTGCTGCAGGTCAGAGTCACTGAACTGCCCTCCACTATTTCACCAGAGGGACTGACTGACACTGAGGTGTTCTTTGGGCTGTCTGGTGGACAATATGTAACAACAGTGTATTAAATAGTGTTTTACTTGTTATTGAAATATAAATTTAAATGTGATCCTCTGATTAAAAGATGAGGTTAGATGAACTTACACTGAACGTCCACAGACACAGAAGAAGAGTTGAGACGTCCATATTTATTCTCAGTCTCACAGTAATATTCTCCTCTGTCCTCAGAGATGATGTTAGTGATGTTGTAACTCTGTCCTGATGCTTTTGGTGAGGTTACGTTCTTCTTGTACCAGGTGTATTTGTCCACAGGTGGGTTGGCATCACTGCTGCAGGTCAGAGTCACTGAACTGCCCTCCACTATTTCACCAGAGGGACTGACTGACACTGAGGTGTTCTTTGGTCCATCTGATATAAAAGACAGTGGATTTAAAAATAGTACAAATTAAATCAGGTAAAAATATTACAAACTTTCCACAAATGTACTTTTCCACACAATGACTTTTAGATCCATCCTCTTATTGAAGATTCTCTATTCAAGTATCATGTGGAGCCAATATCTGTCACTACAATGTTAATATACCAAACTATCCCCAAGGTACTCTATTTGACCCTCATACCCTGGCACTGAGCTCAGATCTTCAGGATCCTTACCAGACCATTTAGTAAACCCGAAAGCTTGTTTGATCTCATGATAACTGGGATATGTGTAGGAGCAGGATATGTCCCCTTTTGACCCCTTCAAGGTACAGATACTCTGATGGGTGTAAGTCACACTCCAACAGTTCTGACCTTAAATACAAAAATACAATTTAACATCTCATAAATATTTTATTACAATACCTTCCAGTATACACTGATGTTGTTTATGAAGTAGAATACAACTAGTTAACCAGTTTACAGTAGTGAAAACCATCGTTTTTAAATAATGATCAATATTCATTGATTAATTGACAAAAGTCTCGACCTGAACCAAATTGTATTTATATGAAATATGTATAAAAAAGTCCACACTCACACACTGCAGGAGAGATGAGATCCTCATGGCCTTTTACAGCACAGGAGTAACTGTCTGCATCACTAAAGGAGTCTGAGTACAGGCTGGAGGTGTCCTCCTTTACTTTGTGTCCGTTCTTGTACCAGATGTAGGTGGGTTTGTCAGTCAGAGTACAGGTGGTGCTACAGGTCAGTGTCTTATCCTGATGTCCACCAGTCACCTTCACCTGAAGACCTGGAGAAAAAACAATATCACTGTAAATCCCTTTATCACTGACTTACACTTATCACTCTAATACAAAGATGGACGAAATCCTATGTTATTCAGACATAAATACAAACCAAGACAATTTTCCTGAACTAAATGGAATTCAACAGTTTAACTATATTGAATGTTACTGTACCTGTGACAGACAGAGTGACTCCAGGGTCGCCATAATATCTCCCTCTTGTCTGATCTGTAATAAATCTGAACTTGTACGTAGCTGAGTCTCTCTCTCGCAGGTCTGTGATTCTCAGTGTGTGACCATTCTTCTTATCCTCATGATACTCCAGACGACCTGCATACTCTGGGTCCTGACCTAGATCTTTAGGTTCTACACCAGTCCCCCATTCAGTGAACCAGAGAGTTGTTGTGACTGTATAACCACTGGGATATGTGTAAGAGCAGGACAGCTCCACTGTTGACCCCTTCAAGGCACAGATACTCTGAGTGGTGTAAGTCACACTCCAACCATTCAGCCCCAGTACCACTGAACAGTCACAGAACACAAGGGTATTACATTAAGCCAATGCCAATTGGCTCACACTAACAGTATAGGCTTTGTCCATACTTTGTTGCCATAGTTGCTGAGTTGAGTCGAGTTTGATGAGAAAACACATAAGCATCATTCAGTAAGGTAAGAGAGGTGTGAAAGATAACTACTGAAGTGAACTGTAGTCGCCTAACAGAACACAACAGAATAATAAAACACAAATATAATTTTAATATTTTACAAATGCCTGTAGAATGACAAACATATCAAGTAATGAATGAGACCATACCTGTCACAGACCAGAGAAATACCCCCAACACACTTCCTGCTGTTCTCAAGGACATTGTTGCATCTCCCACCCTGCAGTCTTAGAAACATAAACAACAACTCACTCTATAGCTGGTGAATAACTCCACCTGATATATTGTATTACTGTAAACACATATTTCTACATTGATTATTCTGAAGCTGTGTTATTCTGTGCACACACACACACACACACACACACACACACACACACACACACACACACACACACACACACACACACACACACACACGCAAACAGTGCAGTTACACTGAGCAGGCATTCAAATGTTTGTTTACATGTCTTTTTTACCCTGGTTAATCATCTCATCTCTATGTAGATCAACACTCCTACACTGAGACACTTTATGAATACTGGCTCTGAAGTAACAACCAAAACACAGCTCAAAACAAGAAGTAAAATGATACATTACCTTCAAGTATATGACTTATTACAAAAAATAAATAACCCAAAACTATATTTCAAGATATTGTCTAGAGTACCTACAGAGTGAAGTGAAGGGGAGAGGTATTGTACAGTGAGTCAACTTACTGGTAGTGAGTGGCAGTTCAGTGATTGACTAATATGCAAAGTTGTCAGGACACATGTATCTGATACAGAACTGTCCTCTCCTTCCTCTTTAAGACATTAACATGCATGACGACCAGAACAGTACATCAGAGAAGGGAGGTTACTGTATTAAAATGGGCCCTACATTTCTATAATGGACAAAATGTCCCCCATTTCCACTTTTATTTAAATACAGAACCATGTTAACAATATGTTGACTATTCTATATGGAATGTTTATAATATCTTAGAATGTGTTGTCTTGTCCCTCTGAGTTCTACATGGAACAGGTCAAAGTTCCATTCACATTTGGTCAGTTCCATGATGTCATTCATTATATTCTACAAACACATTCAATTTACACTCCTCATCAGCTGCATCAAAGTGGTACTGAAGGTTCCAGTGTTCTAGACTAGAGCTCCTCCTACTGGCATCTCAACATTACTGCAGCCTCCAGTCCTGATGTCCTTATTCATTTGTGAAGTAATGTGAATAGAATGAATAGATACTGTTCCAATAATTCCAGCCATTCCTCCTATATCTCTGCCCACCAGCCTCCTCTGTTGTACAGTACTAGTAGTAGCTTTATCTATCAGAGGCATCAATGAACATCACCATAGCCTGCTGTATTGACTGTGTAGTGTGTTGTAGTCTGCTGTCCATAAATAATGTCATTTAGCAGATGCTTTATCCAAAGCGACTTACAGTTATTTATATGTGCATCCGATTACGTTGCAGGTGCCATGTTCTACCAACTGAGCTACAGAGGACTATATTCTATAAAGTCTAATGTGCATAAATAGATTTCTGATATGATTCAGGAGGCCTGTCAGAGGACAGACAGAAATGGAGAACAGGAAATTGATTGTGTTTATCTAAACCTACAAACCCACAACACTGTGTCTCATGTTAATACTACTCCTAAACACAACCCATCATCACTGTGTCTCATGTTAATACTACTCCTAAACACAACCCACCATCACTGTGTCTCATGTTAATACTACTCCTAAACACAACCCACCATCACTGTGTCTCATGTTAATACTACTCCTAAACACAACCCATCATCACTGTGTCTCATGTTAATACTACTCCTAAACACAACCCACCATCACTGTGTCTCATGTTAATACTACTCCTAAACACAACCCATCATCACTGTGTCTCATGTTAATACTACTCCTAAACACAACCCACCATCACTGTGTCTCATGTTAATACTACTCCTAAACACAACCCTCCATCACTGTGTCTCATGTTAATACTACTCCTAAACACAACCCACCATCACTGTGTCTCATGTTAATACTACTCCTAAACACAACCCACCATCACTGTGTCTCATGTTAATACTACTCCTAAACACAAACCATCATCACTGTGTCTCATGTTAATACTACTCCTAAACACAACCCACCATCACTGTGTCTCATGTTAATACTACTCCTAAGCTCTTACGAAGCATCCACTCAATCACTCTTACTCACTCACTCTTACTTAAGGCAATTTTCAAAATGTCTCCACAACAATCTGTTGCTTTGAGAGCCCTTAAAATAGCATGCAAAGTCTTCATGTGAAACAACATGTACAATGGACTTCCTATCTTTTGTAGCACACAATATAGCTCAATATTTGTCAAGGGGGCCAATAATTTTTGTCTTGACTCTATATCCAACAATCAGATTAATATGTAAAAATGTATTTACACACATACACACACAGACATATCACACACACACACAGACATATCACACACACACACAGACATATCACACACACACACAGACATATCACACACACACACAGACATATCACACACACAGTTATACTTGACCATGTTATACTATGACAGTGAACATGACCCTATTGAATGGAGATCTGGGTATTACTGGTAAACTCTACTGATCATGTTTTAAACATGTAAATGAATAAACTGAACTAAACACATGAAACCACAGTCCAGGGTCAGTATTCACAAAGTGTATCAGAGTAGGAGAGCTGATCTGGGATCAGTTTAGCCTTTTAGATCATAATTATATGGACCTTCTGAGACACTTTATGAATACAGGCCCTGATGTAACAACCAAAACACAGTTCAAAATAAACCAACAAGTACAAAGATACAGGAAGTCATGTGATGTTTGGCTAAAAACATCAAAACTAAAACTATATTTCAAGATATTGTCAAGTGTACTTACAGAGTGAAGTGAAGAGGAGAGGTCTTGAACAGTTAGTCAACTTACTGTCACTGTGTGGAAACAAGAAGTAGTCTACTGTAAGTGTTAGTAGAAGCAGGCTGAGCCTAAGTGTGAGTTCTGTGGTTGACACATTTTAAAGTAGCCTAGTCAGGGCATTAACATGCAGGAACAGCATGTCACATAAGGGATGTTACTGTATCTAAATAGAAAATGGTCTAACGTCAGAATACTGTAGTTACATTTCTTTATTTGAGGAGTGGATCTACATGTTTTACAAGAGACAAAATGTGACCCATTCCCATCACTCCTCATCAGCTGGTACTGAAGGTTCCAGAACAGATGAAAGGGGAGTATCTTTGGTACCAGTGTTCTAGACTAGAGCTCTCCCTACTGACATCTCAACATTACTGCAGCTTCCAGGCTTCATATGTCCCTATTAGTCTGATGAAAATATACAAAATAGAAGGTAAAAAATGTCAAATATATATATAGAATAAACTAGGCATGCACGTAAAAATACTGTTATTGGGACTTATGTTGAACTGGCGTTTGAATTGAGTGAACTAGTGATCTCAGCTAGCTTGTTAGCTACATGAAGTGGCTGTTATTAAGTGATAAACAAGCATTTTTGTGCATCACACAGCTACTCTGAATGTACTGGATTGTGAACAATACGATATGCTGCCGCTGAATTACATAAAGACCCTATAGTTAGCTTGTGAGCTAGTTAGTTAGCTGACATTTAGCTATCAACATTAGCTAGCTAGAAACAACAGACAACAGTGAGCTGTCATTATGCCAAGGCCAAGGCAAGCTGCTCTGTATTTCCAGTGTGTTTTTGTGTGAAAGAGATGTGTTCAGCTCACTGATCTTCAGAACAATGGACTCAAAGTGAACCTTGACATCCATATAAGTTAAGTCTGTCTGTCTGTCTGGGATTATTGTGATCCATTGTGTCTGCATGATGCGTGTTTTTTTTAAATTACAATGAATAATCTTTCATGTAATTGTTTATTGCTGCTTCGTTATTGTTATTTTATTGTGTAATTCATTTTTTCATCATTTTTATCGTTTAAAAAATCAATATTTTCTTACATAAAAACAACTGCATTGTTGGTTAAGGGCTTGTCAGTAACCATTTCACAGTAAGGTCTACACCCGTTGTATTCAGCGCATGTGTGTGTTTAGCTGCTGGACATTGGAATTGTTTTAAGGTGGTCATACCATGGATCATTTAGCTATTTGATTTTGAATTATAGTATCCCTTTAGGTAAAAAAATTAAATACATAAAAATGATTTGATAAAATATTGAATTAGTCCTTTACTGCTATTGACAATACAAACGCATTGAGTAACACTACCATAAATGGTTTTAAAAAAGACAGTGAAAAAATGTATCATAAGGACTAATGTTTTGAAGTGACTGTCCTCTATCTAGGGGATATAACAAAATGTGTTTGTTTTTTATATAAAAGTATGTGAACATCCCTTCAAATTAGTGGATTAGGTTATTTCAGCCACACCTGTTGCTGACAGGTGTATAAATCGAGCACACAGCCATGCAATCTCCATAACATTGGCAGTAGAATGGTCTTACTGAAGAGCTCAGTGACTTTCAACGTGGCACCTTCATAGGATGCCACCTTTACAACAAGTCAGGATGTCAAATTTCTGCCCTGCTAGATCTGCCCTGGTCAACTGTAAATGCTGTTATTATGAAGTGGAAACGTCTAGGAGCAACAACGGCTCAGCCGTTAAGTGGTAGGCCACACAAGCTCACAGAACGGGGTCCGCTGAGTGCTGATGCGCGTAGCGTGTAGAAATCATCTGTCCTCGGCTGCAACACTCACTACCGAGTTCCGAACTGCGGCTAGAAGCAACTTCAGCACAAGATCTGTTCGTCGGGAGCTTCATGAAATGGGTTTCCATTTCTTAAGATCACCGTGCGCAATGCCAAGCGTCGGCTGGAGTAGTGTAAAGCTTGCCGCCATTGGACGCTGGAGCAGTGGAAACGCATTCTCTGGAGTTATGAATCACGCTTCACCATACGGTCATACGGACAAATCTGGGTTTGGTGGATGCCAGGAGAACGCTACCTGCCCCAATGCATAGTGCCAACTGTAAAGTTTGATGGAGGAGGAATAATGGTCTGGGGCTGTTTTTCTTGGTTTAGGCTAGATCCCTTAGTTCCAGTGAAGGGAGACCTTAACGCGACAGCAAACAATGATATTCTATACGATTCTGTGCTTCCAACTTTGTGGAAACAGTTTGGGAAAGACACTTTCCTGTTTCAGCATGACAATGCCCCAGTGTACAAAGCAAGATCCATACAGAAATGGTTTGTCGAGATCGGGGTGGAAGATCTTAATTGGCCTGCACAGAGCTCAGACCTCAACCCCATCGAAAACCTTTGGGATGCATTGGAACACCGACTGCAAGCCAGGCCAGGCCTAATCACCCAACATCACTGCCCAAGCTCACCAATGCTCTTGTGGCTGAATGGAAGCAATTCCCCACAGCAATCAAATCAAATCAAATTGTATTTGTCAAATACACGTGTTTAGCAGATGTTATTGCGGGTGTTAGCCAAATGCTGTAGCGAAATGCTTGTAGCAATGTTACAACATCTAGCCTTCCCAGAAGAGAGGAGGTTGCTATAGTAGCAATGTACAACGCATCAGCTGTAAGTGACCAGGCGAAAACAACTTTCCTAGCCAAACTACTACACACACCCTATATCGTTGTCACCATATTAGCTAAAGTAATGTCATAGTCAACATAGTGCAATGACCTGGCTAGATCATAAAGGAACAATTGTCCAGACAGAGGTTTGAGTTTACGAATTTAGGTTTTATTAACCCAACTTCACACAGGCTACTGTTTGGCCGTAGCCCACGCCAAATAAATGAAGGATACCCTATAAAACAACCGTGAACTTCTCTTGTGAAGGCCAGACGTAAGAGAGAGAACAATGGCTAAACCTGGAAATACAAGATGTATGCTCCACCCCCACCCCCACCCCCACGCCACTCCACCAACCACCAGGATGCCCGGCATCAGAACATTCCAGGCATTCCGTGATTGGCAGGTTGATTGGCATGTCAGCCCCGCGAACACTGGGTACTGGTAAGTACAACACAACCAACTAATAGCCTAACACATAACACACAGCTGTCTGTGCGGGTCGCTACAATAGCTAATAGAACTATAGTGTTAGTAATCCCTCTAAAATCATGCAGTAACGTTACTGTGTTCTGTCAGTAAGCTGTTTAGCACTTACACAGGCGAGCCCCGGTGGCAATAAATGAGTAAAACCAAAAGCTTCCCTTGACTTGGAAGAGTTCCAGTGTTGAGTTGGATCATCATAGTCAGCTAGCTAATATAGCATCCCTCTGTTTCAGCAGGGTGTTTGACTGGGCTAAACTAGATAGCTGCATTTGCTAGCTAAGAAAGTGAAAGTGAAAAATAATGATGAAATCGCTCTCTATTTTGCTCCTCCTTCATTTTGGAAAAAATGTGTTTGTTCAAAACTGTTCAACTATTGTCTTTCTCTCTGAGTCAACTAATCACCACATTGTATGCACTGCAGTGCTAGCTAGCTGCAGCTTATGCTTTCAGTACTAGATTCATTCTCTGATCCTTTGATTGGGTGGACAAACGTCAGTTTATTCTGCAAGAGCTCTGACAGGTTGGAGAACATGCTCTGGAACTTGTCATAATTACTGTGTAAGTCTATGGAAGGGGGCGAGAACCATGAGCCTCCTAGGTTTTGTATGGAAATCAATGTACCAGGGCACGGAAGCTAGCTGTCCTCCAGCTACACCATGGTGCTACCCTACAGAGTGCTGTTGAGGCTACTATAGACCTTCATTGCGAAATAGTGTGTTTTAATAATTTATTTGATTACATAGTTAAACTCACTAAGGGGGATGTCCCTCCCCTTCCTCCTCTGAGGAGCCTCCACTCTGTTACATGGCCCTCTCTGCCTCACCATACTGCTGGAGAGAAGAGGGGGGGGGGAGGAAGAAAGATGGCGAGAGAGTCAGAATTCTGACAGACAGACACACACAAAGCATTGTGCACGTTCACAGTAGATAGCTCAGATAGTGACCTTCAACCCTGTTAGTGCACTCCCTTGTGGAAGCATCACTTTGGCCAATCAGGAGCAAGCTGGATGGACTTCTGAGCTTGTGATAAGTCAGAGGAGTAGATCTCCAAACACCCTTAGCTGTATCAATTATTCCCAAAGAACCAGAGCGAGAGAGTTTGGACAAGATTACACAAATCTAATTTGAGTATTGTGGTATTTTATGATGTGTGCCTGGTGTTTGGGGTCATAGGTTAGAGGTCAAGCTTTAAGGTGCTGTGTATCTGTGGACTTTGGTGTAACAGTGGATAGCCTCGGAGAACATGTTCACAGCCTGAGAGTACTGGCCCTGCTTAAACAACTGAATACTCTTCTCTGGAGGAGAACACACACATACAGTGTTAAACTGGGGTCATTTCAGTGAATAGAAATAATAATTCTGAGACAATTGTGTTCATGTCACCTGTTAGTGAAGCTCCCTTCTTCACAGGGTCTGAACTCTCCACCTGAAATGAGACAACTCAGTCAACACTGCCTCTGTGTGCGTGTGTGATTGGTGATTGTTAGTGCACACTTCGGGAAGGGTGGAGAAAAGGGACGCAGACAAAAAAGGACTGGGGCCAGGGGCAGAGAGGAACAGGGGCAGAGAGGAACAGGGGGAGAGAGGAACAGGGGCAGAGAGGAACAGGGGCAGAGAGGAACAGGGGGAGAGAGGAACAGGGGGAGAGAGGAACAGGGGGAGAGAGGAGCAGGGGCAGAGAGGAACAGGGGCAGAGAGGAACAGGGGCAGAGAGGAACAGGGGCAGAGAGGAACAGGGGCAGAGAGGAACAGGGGCAGAGAGGAACAGTCAAAGCCTAAATCGTTTTCCTAGATACGGTCTAAGTCTTTGCCAGTAGAGGGATTCACATCTTTCATCAATGTCGTTTTTTTTCTTTGTCACTCGACAAGTGAATTCAGACAATTCAATCAGAGGGAAACGTAAATATAAATATACAACACGTGGCAGCGGATAAAATGTACATTTAATAATGAAACTTCATCTGATCTGATAAAACTGTATTTTATTATGAATGAATACAACTGATTGACATAATAAACCAGTAGTCATTTGTACACTCAGCTCCCCCACATGCTGAGAGGATACAGACAGATTGTCTATTTACATTGATGCTCTCAATCAATCATTCTGTGCTCCTCATATTGTCACTTTAGTCAACTTGAATTTAATTAGTCCACTGAACAGACATGTATTAGTCCACTGAACAGACATGTATTATTCCACTGAACAGACATGTATTATTCCACTGAACAGACATGTATTAGTCCACCGAGCTAACACTGTGTGTACAAAATATTAGGAATACCTGCTATTTCTGTAACATAAATGACCAGGTGAATCCAGGTGAAAGCTATGATCACTTGTTAAATCCACTTCAAATCGGTGTAGATGAAGGGGAGGAGTCAGGTTAAAGATGAAGGGGAGGAGTCAGGTTAAAGATGAAGGGGAGGAGTCAGGTTAAAGATGAAGGGGAGGAGTCAGGTTAAAGATGAAGGGGAGGAGTCAGGTTAAAGAAGGATGTTTAAGCATTGAGACATGGGTTGTGTATGTGTGCCATTCAGAGGGTGAACGGACAAGACAAACGATTTAAGTGTCTTTGAACGGGGTAGAGTATGAGGTGCCAGGCGCACTGCTTTGAGTGTGTCAAGAACTACAACGCTGCTGGGTTTTTCACTCAACAGTTTCCCGTGTGTATCAAGAATGTTCCACCACCCAAAGGACATCCAGCCAACTTGACACAACTGTGGGAAGCATTGGAGTCAACATGGGCCAGCGTCCCTGTGGAACGCTTTCAACACCTTGTAGAGTCCATGCCCTGACGAACTGAGGCAGTTCTGAGGGTTAAAGGGGGAGGAGCAACTCAATATTAGGATGGTGTTACGGGTCTTGTTCCAATATCCACAGTAGCACACTACTTGTTTAATTTAAGGTGGTCTGGATGTTAGAACACCCCATGGACACTGGTGACGTTCCAGACTGACTCATGGTTGTGTGCCACGTCACTGACTGTGCAGTCCTGCATCAGTTTGCTATATCATGATGGGTTAGCTGACATCTTAAACAAACACTTATCCAGGTGTTGTGAGAGAAGGCAGGTGACTGCAATTTAGTCTGCCTGGAACATGCCCCATATTCAATTAAAAAGCATTGTTTATTTATCCCCTGTAGGGACAATTACTTGGCACCCTATGGCATCAGGCTGGCACTGAGTCTCAAAGTGACACATTCAGGTCACATGACCATACATACACAGTAAAACACATGATAACAACAGATGTCAGCCCCCTTAGTGTCTACAACATGGTCATCATAGAGGCGGTTCACTGGGCAAAGATCCCTTCAACTTCTAATGATGATGTCATTTCCATGTTTCACAGCTCAGGCCGAGGGAGAGGGGGAAGGAAATCAGAGGTGCACTCCTCTTCACTTTGATTGACACTTCACACACTCAGTATATATGTCTAGTGTTCTGTCTGGGATCTGTGGTCTGTGCCAGAGGACTACAAACGGGGTGACACCCCCCCCCTCATCCCCAGCTTCCTGTTCCCTTTTAAAGTAGGGACACAGTCCCTCATCCTCATCATTCTCCTCCCTCTGTACTATCCAGTCCCTGCGTGGTGGTCAGGGTTGTCATGGTGGTCAGGGTTGCCATGGTTTCCTGTCTCTTCCTCTCTGGTCAGGCTTGTGTTTGAAGCGACACTTGTCACCATAGAAACAGCCAGTGGTCCTCCAGAAGAAACACTCGTTACCATTGATGGGAGCCATCCTCCTGTTCCTGGGAGAGAGAGAGACAAACAGTATGAAAACACAAACACCTGCACCTGAGCTCCTGCTTCCTCCTTCCATCACTTTGTACATTTCAAAAGTTAATATGAGATGATTGGTAACACTTTAGAATAACTCATAATGATGTGTTGAATGACAGACGGATGTCTTTACCCTGTGGAGTCGTACTGGGTGTTGAGGCCGATAGAGTTGGTCCTCTGAGGAGAGGGAGGGGTTCTCTGCATCCAGCGGTCTGGGTACCTGATTACCAGCCTGGTGCTCTCCAGCTCCACACCCTGGACAGGAGGACAAACAGCAGGCACATTCAAAATACTACATGCAATAGGACCAATAGCATAGTCCCAAAAGTACAATGGAAACAATAACAACGTATTGGGTTTAATTACCGGCACAAAGATTGTTTTTCCTTTGCTGCCAGAAAGGAGTTTTCTCTCTGTGTTGAACAATTTTGATACTATTTATGTGCAAGACTCAAGCTCTACACTGAAGGCTCTTGACTCTGTGTATCATGCAGAGACGTCTAACTCACCATTGTGATCTCTACAGTGCTGTCAGGTGTACATCAGTAGCAACACGCAGCCTCAAACCCTGGTACATTCTTATTCAGTTAAGAAACATTGCTCTTCTAGCTCAAAATGAGAACACATAATACAAGCTCAGATCTCAATCGTGTTTTATGCAAATAGTCCCTTTCATTACTCAGCTCCTGATCTTGAATTCCCTCCGGGCCAACCTAAAACACCAGGACCTGGTGTCCCTGGAGGAGTTCAAAGGTTAAATAGATGAACAGGTTGTTGAGCCGTGTAGCTGTTTCTAGTTGTCACCCCATGTCACTAGTTTGCATTGCCTTATGTAAGGAAGCCTGTTGTTTTACACTACACACACACACACACACACACACACATACTGTTTGCTGGTGTATTTGAGATGTTGCCAGTGTCTTCTGTCTGTGTTGTCCTTTTAGTCAAACTTATTTTTAAATCATGTTTTTGTACAGATGTTTTCGTTTTTCGGGATGTCTCTTGGTCTGACAAACATCGCGCTCGCTCTGCCACCTTTGCGTTGGACTGATATCTCTATCTTGAACGGACAGGTTTTTAGGCGATTTGGACTATTATGTTGATTAGATGTAAACTGTTTTTTGAGGGGTTATCCGTACTCACACAAGGCCTTTAGTCTCACCGTCATTGTAAATAATAATTTGTTATTAATAATTGACTAGCCTGGTTAAATAAACATAGTCCCAAAAGTACAATGGAACCCAAAGCATATTTCCAATCGGACAATAGAACCAAGAGCATACTCCCAAAAGTACAATAGCATAGTCCCAAAAGTACAATGGTACCAAAAGCATAGTCCCAAAAGTACAATGGAACCAAAAGCATAGTCCCAAAAGTACAATGGAACCAAAAGCATAGTCCCAAAAGTGCAATGGAACCAATAGCATAGTTCCAAAAGTACAATAGCATAGTCCCAAAAGTACACACTCCTAAAGTTCAAGCTGAGGAATTGAAAGCACAACTCACATAGTTGAAGGCATTTAGACAGCATTATGTTTCATCCCATCACTCACCTGGAGCCTCTCCAAGGCGCGAGCGGCCATGTTGGCATTCTTGAAGTTGACAAAGGCACAGAATCTCTCGTGTAGAACTCTGATACTCTCTATCTCACCACACCTATGGTACAGAACATAGAATTAGTATCAGAGTTCTACATTCTCTCTATTTCCCCACACCTACAGTAAAAACATAGAATTAGAAGGTAAAAGAATAATGATCACCATTCCAACTCAACAAACAGATAAATGTCATAGTATTAGAATGGTGGACCGGCGGCCATTTTGAGTGACCCGTTTAAGGTGTTAATGAAATTGTTTCTTGATGATTATCACCACACACCATGTCAGAAACAAAGAAAGTCACAGCAAGAGAAGCCTAAGCAGTGGATATGGAGATAGATAGGTCAGGCTACTGAACTAAAACAGATGGAAATGGGGCATGGTGGTCGTACGTTTTGAAAAGGTCCCATATGTGCTTCTCAGTGAGGTCCACGGTGACGTTCCCCACCCAGAGAGAGGGACAGGGGGACCTGAGGATAAGAGGAAAAACACATTCATTACAGCAACATAACACCACAACATTATGAATGCAACCTAAATGGCACCCTATTCCCTACATACAGTTGGAGTCGGAAGTTTACATACACATAGGTTGGAGTCATTAAAACTCGTTTTCAACCACTCAACAAATTTCTTGTTAACAAACTATAGTTTTGGTAAGTCGGTTAGGATATCTACTTTGTGCATGACAAGTAATTTGTCCAACAATTGTTTAGACAGATTATTTCACTTATAGTTCACAGTATCACAATTCCAGTGGGTCAAAAGTTTACATACACTAAGTTGACTGTGCCTTTAAACAGCTTGGAAAATTCCAGAAAATGATGTCATGGCTTAAAAGCTTCTGATAGGCTAATTAACATAATTTGAGTCAATTGGAGTTGTACCTGTGGATATATTTCAAGGCCAATCCTTCAAACTCAATGCCTCTTTGCTTGACATCATGGGAAAATCAAAAGAAATCAGCCAGGACCTCAGAAAAAAATGGTAGACCTCCACAAGTCTGATTCATCCTTGGGAGCAATTTCCAAACGCCAGAAGGTACCACGTTCATCTGTACAAAGAATAGTACGCAAGTATAAACACCATGGGACCACGCAGCCGTCATACCGTTCAGGAAGGAGACTCGTTCTGTCTCCTAGAGATGAACGTACTTCGGTGCCAAAAGTGAAAATCAATCCCAGAACAACAGCAAAGGACCGTGTGAAGATGCTGGAGGAAACAGGTACAAAAGTATCTATATCCACAGTAAAATGAGTCCTATATCGACATAACCTGAAAGGCTGCTCAGCAAGGAAGAAGCCACTGCTCCAAAACCGCCATAAAAAAAGCCAGACTACGGTTTGCAACTGCACATGGGGACAAAGATCGTACTTTTTGGAGAAATGTCCTCTGGTCTGATGAAACAGAAATAGATCTGTTTGGCCATAATGACCATCGTTATGTTTGGAGGAAAAAGGGGGAGGCTTGCAAGCCAAAGAATACCATCCCAACCGTGAAGCACAGGGGTGGCAGCATCATGTTGTGGGGGTGCTTTGCTGCAGGAGGGACTGGTGTCCTTCACAAAATGGATGGCATCATGAGTGGATATATTGAAGCAACATCTCAAGACATCAGTCAGGAAGTTAAAGCTTCGTCACAAATGGGTCTTCCAAATGAACAATGACCCCAACCATATTTCCAAAGCAAAATGCCTTAAGGACAACGAAGGTATTGAAGTGGCCATCACAAAGCTCTGACCTCAATCCTATAGAACATTTGTGGGCAGAACTGAAAGTGTGTGCGAGCAAGGAGGCCTAAAAACCTGACTCCGTTACACCAGCTCTGTCAGGAGGAATGGGCCAAAACTCACCCAACTTATTGTGGGAAGCTTGTGGAAGGCTACCCGAAACGTTTCACCCAAGTTAAACCATTTAAAGGGAATGCTACCAAATACTAATTGAGTGTATGTAAACTTCTGACCCACTGGGAATGTGATGAAAGAAATAAAAGCTGAAATAAATTATTCTCTCTGCTATTATTCTGACATTTCACATTCTTAACATAAAGTGGTGATCCTACCTAAAACAGTGATTTTTTTACTGGGATTAAATGTCAGGAATTATGAAAAACTGAGTTTAAATGTATTTGGCGAAGGTGTATGTAAACTTCCGACTTCAACTGTAGTTCATTCCTTTGACCAAGGCCTATAGGGCTCTTGTCGAAAGAAGTGCACAATATAGGGAATAGGGCAGGGTTTCCATTAGCCAGTAATAGCCGGCTTTTGGCCGATTAAAAAAAATGAAAAGCCGATAAATAAAATTACCATTGGCCAATTGTCCGGGAGAAGAAGAAAAAAATCCCATTGTGAAACAGGCTAAAAAGCGTTATTCATTGATGGAAATACCAGATGATCTAAATACATTGGACTGGACATGCTTATCAGTCTATAGGTTAATTTGCATAATTCAGTGGAATTAAATTGGCACGTGTACAGTATATTCGTAATGCATTATATTTATCACGCGTACAGCCTACAGATGCAGAGCCTCTGAGAGGTAAATCTGTCAGACAGCAGGAGAGATGCTGATACAGCTCCTCAAACAGCAAATTAACAAGACGGCTTCATCACCTCGTCACACACCACTTTGCAATGAGATGGAGGCAGTAGGCATTTTGAAAACATACTTAATTAATTGATTGAAACCTGAACGTTTTAAATCAGGGGTTGGAACCAAAATCATTTTCCAATCTATTCGTTCTGAACAGAACCATTATTTTGTTTGTGCCGCTCCACTGTTCCGACCAGCAAAATAATGTTCTGAACCGGTTCAAACAAAAGTAACTGTTTATATCGTTCCTTTTAAAACCTCTAAAATATATATATATATATATATATTTTTTTTTTTACATTTAGCTCGACATTAAATGACTTCACCAATGGATAGAGCAGCTTGCTATGCAGCGGACAAGCTAAGTACATGCATTGGACAGACAAGTGTAGAGAAGGGTGCTAGATGTGACTAAAAATACACTGGTGAGAAGGGAGTTGGTCATAAAGTGATGACATGCATTATCTGAATTAGGCCCACAGAATCATACCTGCGAAGGAGAAGCTTCTATGAAGGAACTTTGAATGTCTGAACTTCAGTGAGTTGGCTTAACTAACATTGGACCAGAACAAACCCTTGATCATGACTCTCAGTTCCACTACAGTACACTAGGAAACTGAACAAACCCTTGATCATGACTCCAGTTCCACTACAGTACACTAGGAAACTGAACAAACCCTTGATCATGACTCTCAGTTCCACTACAGTACACTAGGAAACTGAACAAACCCTTGATCATGACTCTCAGTTCCACTACAGTACACTAGGAAACTGAACAAACCCTTGATCATGACTTCCAGTTCCACTACAGTACACTAGGAAACTGAACAAACCCTTGATCATGACTCTCAGTTCCACTACAGTACACTAGGAAACTGCCGTACCCTGCCTGCCCATTTGCTTGAAAATAGCTAGACCAGAGCTAGCTAGCTAGCTAACAAGCTTGTGTGCAGAGCAGCACCAGAATTCAAATAAAAACATGTATATAGTACTATAGTATCCTTAACAGGCAATGAAAAGGTTCATCCATTCTTCTCTAATAAAAAATATTTTAATCAAGCGTGTAACGTCAGTAGCTACGGTAGACTATGCTTCAGAGGGAGGGGCAGTTAGCCTACACACACACACACACAATTTTCAGCTGGCAGGCAGGCAGACACTGGATTAAGTTTCTGAGTAACAGAATGAGGGCTTTGCATAGGCACTTTGTTGCATTTTTGGTGGGACTGGAAAAAAATTCCCAGAAAGAAAATAACATTATTAACCGGTTCGCATGCTTTTAAAATAACAGTTCTGTTCCGGTAGAGTATAGATCACTTTCGTTCTTAGTTCTGGTTCTGTTCTTCATTTTCGAAGTCTGTTCCCCAAACCGGTTCCAACCCCTGGTTTTACTACACATTATTAGGCATGTCTTACTTTGCGTCAAAGTAGCCTAGCCTGTGGAGGCAATTATTTTATATCAACTTTCTTTCTCGTCCAGTAAACAAAGGCACAATCCTAGTCATACCAGCAACGCATGCTAGTTGTTGCATATCAGATGTCCCCTCTCAAAATTTCTAACAAATATTTTCATCTCTGTCACATGAAACCACTCGCATGTGCAGTGCTCTTTTGACAATGGTGTTCTCCCGCTAATGTCATTGTGGAACAAACATTCACACATCGCCTACTGCCTTGTGCACATTGTTGCATTTATAATGTGAGGAAAAAATAGTTTAACATTTTAATCTAAACCAGCGGTCAACAACCTTTTCTGAGTAAAGATCACGGAGTCAAAAGGCAAGCCGAGATCTACCGCTCAGATTTTTAAAAACATGACTTAAACATAAGCCTTTTGCAACATTAACTAATTAAACACAGATCTGTAGCAATGAGGTTTGTACAGTAGGCTATAGGCCCTATATATCATCACTGCATATTGGCTGCGCTTGAATTGGCCTGCCAATGTTGTTCTTCTCAGACCATTTCAAAAATTGTAGGTATATGATCACACTGGTAATATATCATTTGTTCTATTGCTTGTGAGGCACAGCTGAGTGAGCATAATAATTTGCTTATTTTTTGTACTGTACTGATGGCCTGCATCTGATGGTCAGTCTGAGGGGAGGGAAGGAGCAGCGGAGGCTGCCTCTCACCCGACTCACCGTCCCTCCTCTCCGTCCCTCCTCTCTCTCTCCTTCAGCTGAGAAAAGGGGACACAGTCTTCCAGCTGATGGTGAGGCTTAAGTCGCACTGCATTACTTCTGCCTCATGAACCAATTAAATGTTGTTACTCCTATGACCAGAGAAATAACAACGACGCAAGCTTATTGAAAACACTTGCATTTTATGGCTTATAAAACGGATGAACTAAGTGTTGACAGTGCTGAATAACAACTTAAACATGAACTCAGTCAAGAAAAAAGCAGCTCTCTGCTGTATTCGTTGTCTCTCTACTCGTGGTTTTAAACGTTTTGAAATCTCACAGGATCAACTTTGCTGTGAGTTCAAGGCTTCTTTTTACAGTCTATGGAGCGAGGAAACTGTGCAGACTCGGTGATCTGAGCTATCTGACTGGGCAGCGGTAGGCCTATAGGTGCACTTGATTTGCTCTCTGGGCCTGCCGAGTAGGCGGAGTTCTACCTTTAGACACATGAAATGGTTTAAAATGGAAACACTTTGCCTTCCCGGCACTAGGGCTGCTGAATCAAGTGCACCTACCATCAACAGCGCGAAACCCCAAAATGTTTATAGGAACACAAGGCTTTATCGTTGGGTTTTTCACAGAAATGCTTGGTGATCGACTATGCAATTTGTGATCTATCTTCCCACAACTGTCCCAGAGTGTTTGGTATAGGCTATTTCTTTCTCCACAAGTTGACCAATAGAACAGGTGAACGTTTCTCCTATGGGGGATAGTAGATTGACAGGCTAGTTATTGTGCTGTTTGTTACTCGTCTGGTTGAGGAAAAGTACATTTGGACAGTTATTCTAACATCTTCACAGTGAGAATCAGAATGTGGTAATAATTACCACACATTGTTGCATCTTCGACTTGCATGTTCTGTTAATATGAATTACCATCATTTACTGTAAATGTGATTTCTGTCATTCTGACAGATGGTGGACGCCCTAATCAGCTGAAGCACCCAATGCATATGAGGTCCATTAAATTTCTCACATCCGGTAAATTCAAATGCTTCTTGGCAAATGTCCAGCGCAACATTTTCCTGACGGAAACCCTGGAATAGGGGGCCATTTGGGACCGTCTATAGCTTCTAGAACTGTAGGGATGTAAATTACATGATGTATTATAGGACCATTTAGATGACGAATAACAAACAGAGTGGTGGTGGCCTCAACAAAGCTGGTCTCAAATGACGAGATAACAAACAGAGTGGTGGTGGCCTCAACAAAGCTGGTCTCAAATGACGAGATAACAAACAGAGTGGTGGCCTCGGTCAACAAAGCTGGTCTCAAATGACTAGATAACAAACAGAGTGGTGGTGGCCTCAACAAAGCTGGTCTCAAATGACTAGATAACAAACAGAGTGGTGGCCTCGGTCAACAAAGCTGGTCTCAAATGACGAGAGAACATGAATCTTCATGTCTCAGACAAGGTTAGCTCCCGAAGCTAATGCCTAGACTTTAGCTCAATGGGATAACATGGTATAGAGTCACACTAACAACCCAGGTATGATACCCAGTTCAACATACTCACCCAGTAGAGTCCTCAGGGGAGGAGAGGTCCACCACTGCAGTAGGAAGAGGAAAAGGTTCACTTTACTATGGAACCTCACAACAAATCAATGTCAGATGTACAGTAAGTATTTCTATATTGTTGTAGTATATTTGGTAAATCAAACTCTTTAAATGCAATGGCTATGCCCCCTGTGGTGGGGTCTGGTAGTGCAACCTGTCTATACTGCACCCCCTGTGGTGGGGTCTGGTAGTGCAACCTGTCTATACTGCACCCCCTGTGGTGGGGTCTGGTAGTGCAACCTGTCCATACTATGCCCCCTGTGGTGGGGTCTGGTTGTGCAGCATGTCTATACTATGTCCCCTGTGGTGGTGTCTGGTAGTGCAACCTGTCTATACTACGCCCCTGTGGTGAGGTCTGGTAGTGCAACCTGTCTATACTACGCCCCCTGTGGTGGGGTCTGGTAGTGCAACCTGTCTATACTATGCCCCCTGTGGTGGGGTCTGGTAGTGCAACCTGTCTATACTACGCCCCCTGTGGTGGGGTCTGGTAGTGCAACCTGGCTATACTGCGCCCCCTGTGGTGGGGCCTGGTAGTGCAACCTGTCTATACTGCGCCCCCTGTGGTGGGGTCTGGTAGTGCAACCCGTCTATACTATGCCCCCTGTGGTGGGGTCTGGTAGAGTAGCCTGTCTATACTATGCCCCCCTGTGGTGGGGTCTGGTAGTGCAGCATGTTTATACTACGCCCCCTGTGGTGGGGTCTGGTAATACAGCCTGTCCCAATACCTCTATCAGCCTCAGGGGAGCCGAGAGCAGCCTGCACCGTGGTAAACTTCTCCAACAGCAACACACTCTGCCCCTCTTCAAAACCCAGATCCTACAGGAGAGAGAAAGGGTGAATTGATAAACTGATATCAGATCAGATCTCAGGAACAAAACAGAAAAGACAAAAAAAATCTCATCACAAGTTCACCAATCAACACCAAAGTTATCCTATAACAAAAGACTAGAGCCTGACCCGATCGTAGGCGATCGAATAAACCTCCAATTCCTTTCATTCGGTTAGCAAACGTGCAAACTCTTGAAAATAAAATCGATGACCTACGCGGAAGATTAAACTACCAATGGGACATACAGGACTGTAATATTTTATGCTTCACAGAGCCGTGGCTGAACGACGACATTATCAACAGGTGGCTGGTTATACGCCGTATCGGCAGGAAAGAACAGCGTCGTCGTTCAGACCTGGGGCGGCAGGTAGCCTAGTGGTTAGAGCGTTGGACTAGTAACCGAAAGGTTGTAAGATCAAATCCAGGAGCTGACAAGGTAGAATAAATCTGTCGTTCTGCTCCTGAACAAGGCAGTTAACTGCCACTGTTTCTTGGCCGTCATTGTAAATAAGAATTTGTTCTTAACTGACTTGCCTAGTTAAATTAAAAAATAAAAGACAAGGGGCGGCGGACTATGTATTTTTGTAAATAACTCCTGGTGCACCAGGAGGAAGGAAGTCTAAGGAAGTCTCAAGGTTTTGCTCACCTGAAGTAGAGTATCTCATGATAAGCTGTAGACCACACTGTCTACCTAGAGAGTTATCATCTGTATTTTTCACAGCTGTCTACATACCACCACCACTGGCACTAAGACCACACTGAATGAGCTGTATTGCCATAAGCAAACAGGAAAATGCTCACCCAGAGGCGGCGCTCCTAGTGGCTGGGGACTTTAATGCAGGGAAACTTAAATCAGTCTTGCCAAATTTCTATCAGCATGTTAAATGTACAACCAGAGGGGAAAAAAACTGGATCAACTTTACTCCACACACAAAGACACATACAAAGCTCTCCCTCACCCTCCATTTGGCAAATCTGACCATAATTATATCCTAACGGCCTATTTTTCAGGACCAGATGCTAGAATATGCATATAATTGACAGCTTAGGATAGAAAACACTCCAAAACTGTAAAAATATTGTCTGTGAGTATAACAGAACTGATAATGCAGGCGAAAGCCTGAGGAAAATCCAATCAGGAAGTGACTCTTATTTTGAACGCTCTGTTTTCCTATGCATCCCTATTGACCATTGAAAGGGATATCAACCAGATTCCCTTTTCTACGTATTCCCTAAGGTGTCTACAGCCTTTAGACGTAGTTTCACGCCTTTATGTTGAAAAATGAACGTAAAAGACCACATTGCGTAAGTGGCCAGCTGAGGGCTCTCAGAGTGATTCTTGCGTAAAAGACAGAGGTAGCCATTTTTCCTCTCGGTCCTACTGAAAAGCCAATTGTCCCAGTTGATATATTATCAAATAGATATTTGAAAAACACCTTGAGGATTGATTATAAAAAACGTTTGCCATGTTTCTGTCGATATTATGGATATAATTTGGATTTGGAGTTGTCGTGACCGCTATTTCCGGTGGATACCTCAACATAACATGACAAACAAACGGAGGTATTTTGGGTATAAAAATAATTTTTATGGAACAAAAGGAACATTTGCTGTCTAACTGGGAGTCCCGTCAGTGAAAACATCCGAAGATCATCAAAGGTAAACGGTTAATTTGATTGCTTTTCTGATTTGTGACCAAGCTTCCTGCTGCTAGCTGGACATGATGCTATGCTAGGCTATCGATAAACTTACAGAAACGCTTGTCTTGCTTTGGCTGTAAAGCATAATTTCAAAATCTGAGATGACAAGGTGATTAACAAAAGGCTAAGCTGTGTTTCACTATATTTCACTTGTGATTTCATGAATATGAATATTGTCTAGTAAGATTATTTGGCCCTTGCGCTATGCTAATTAGTGTAGTTGATGACAATTCTCCCAGATCCGGGATGGGTAGTTCCAAGAGGTTTTAAACAGGTCAACATTCACAAGGCCGCAGGGCCAGACGGATTACCAGGACGTGCGCTGACCAACTGGCAAGTGTCTTCACTGACATTTTCAACCTCTCCCTGTCCAAGTCTGTAATACCAACATGTTTTAAGCAGACCAACATCGTGCCTGTGCCCAAGAACACTAAGATAACCTGCCTAAATGACTTCCTACCCGTAAAACTCACGTCTGTAGGCATAAAGTGCTTTGAAAGGCTGGTCATGACTCACATCAACACCATTATTCTAGAAACCCTAGACCCACTCCAATTTGCATATCACACCAACAGATCCACAGATGATGCAATTTCTATTGCACTCCACACTGCCCTCTCCGACTTGGACAAAAGGAACACCTATGTGAGAATTCTATTCTCATTGACTACAGCTCACAGTTCAACATCATAGTTCCCTCAAAGCTCATCAATAAGCTAAGGACCCTGGGACTAAACACCTCCTCTGCAACTGGATCCTGGACTTCCTGACGGGCCGCCCCCAGGTGGTAAGGGTAGGTAACAACACATCCGCCACGCTGATCCTCAACACGGGGGCCCCTCAGGGGTGCGTGCTCAGTCCCTACCTGTATTCCCTGTTCACTCATGACTGCATGGCCATGCACGACTCCAACACCATCATTACGTTTGCCAATGACACAACAGTGGTAGCACTGATCACCGACGGAGAGACCTGGCAGTGTGGTGCCAGGACAACAACCTTTCCCTCAACGTGATCAAGACAAAGGAGATGATTGAGGACTACAGGAAAAAGAGGACTGAGCACACCCCCATTATAAGACTGAAAAGATTTGACATGGGTCCTCAGATCCTCAAAAGGTTCTACAGCTGCACCATCGAGAGCAGGTTGCATCACTGTCCGGCCTCCGACCGCAAAGCACTATAGAGGGTAGTGCGAAAGGCCAAGTACATCACTGGGGCCAAGCTTCCTGCCAACCAGGACCTCTATACCAGGCGGTGTCAGAGGAAGGCCCTAAAATGGTCAGATTCCAGCCACCTTAGTCAGACTTTTCTCTGCTACCACAGGGCAAGCGGTACCGGAGCGCCAAGTGTAGGTCCAAGATGCTTCTAAACAGCTTCTACCCCCCAATCCATAAGACTCCTGAACATCTAATCAAATGGCTACCCAGGCTATTTGCATTGCCCCCCCCCCCCCCCTCTCTTTTACACTGCTGCTACTCTGTTGTTATCATCTATGCACTTAAATAACTCTACCTACATGTACATATTACCTAAACTAACCGGTGCCCCTGCACATTGACTCTGTACCGGTACCCCCTCCGTATATAGTCTCGCTCTTGTTATTTTACTGCTGCTCTTTAATTACTTGTTACTTTTATTTCTTCATATTAATTTCTTTTTAACTACATTGTTGGTTAGGGGTTCGTAAGTAAGCATTTCACTGTAAGGTCTACTACACCTGTTGTATTCGGCGCAAGTGACTAATATGATTTGATTTGACCCCTGACCCCAGTCTCCCCTCACCATGAGCTGCAGGACCTTGCAGTTGAAGAGCTCAATGGAGGCCTCCTCACAGTCCTGATCTAGCTTCAACACCTGCTGCATGGCCCCCTCTGCCTCACCATACCGCTGGAGAGAGAAGAGGGGAGGAAGATTTTTCACAGACAGACAGACAGACACACACACACACACAGGAATGTTCACGTTCACAGTAGAGAGCTCAGACACTGACCTTTAACCCCATCAGTGCACTCCCCTTGCGGAAGTATCCCTTTGGCCAATCAGGGGCGAGCTGGATGGACCTCTGAGCGTCTGATAGGGCAGAGGGATAGAGCTCCAGACACCAGTAGCAGTATGAACGATTCCCAAAGAACCTGAAAGAGAAAGAGAGACAGATAGCGAGAGAGGGAGGGAAGGAAGAAAGAGAGAGAAAGAGAGAGAGCGAGAGAGAGAGAGAGAGAGAGGACACATTAAAACACAAGTTGACAGAAATCTAATTTCAGGTCAGAGAGCATAGTTGGTGCGATACGTTGTATTTAGGGTCAGAGGTCAAGCTTTAAGGTGTACCTGTGGTCTTTGGGGTCACAGTGGATAGCCTCAGAGAACATGTCCACAGCCTGAGAGTACTGGCCCTGCTTAAACAGCTGAATACCCTTCTCTGGAGGAGAACACACACATACAGTGTTAAACTGGGGTCATTTCAGTGAATAGAAATAATCATTCTGAGACGATTGTGTTCATGTCACCTGTTAGTGAAGCTCCCTTCTTCTTCACAGGGTCTGAACTCGCCACCTGAAATGAGACAACTCAGTTAACACTGCCTCTGTGTGCGCGTGTGTGTGTGTGTGTGTGTCCAGCCCTCCGCACCTCGCTGGTCCTAGACTCGTTCTCCTTGTTCTCTCTAGAGGTGTGGCCTGCACTGGTCCTGGCTTTGGGTCTGATGTGACTGGCAGCGTTGGCCACAAACGCACTGCGGACGTCCCACTCTGGCTCCTAGAGGAGGAGATATAAACCAAAATGGCACCCTTATAATGCACTGCTTATGACCAGGGCCCATAGAATCATATAGCTCTGGTCAGAAGTAGGGCATTATATAGGAAATGGGGTGCCATTTGGGCCGCAGACATAATAGACAGAAAGAGACAAATAAATACTTTCTATCATCCTGTATCTATTTGTTTCTCTGGTGTATCCTCCCCTCCATACCTCCCTGCCTTCCATGTCCTTCCCTCCCTCCCTTCCCTACCTCCTCTGGGGTCCTGACAGGGGGCTGGCGGTTGCTCTTGTTCCCAGACACAGTGAGAGGAGGCGTGGGCTTGTTCTTGGCAGGAGGTACTACCCTCTCTACCTCCTCCTCCTCACTTTCACTCTCAGACTCTGACGCTTCTCCCTCCTGCTCAGCATCCGCACTCTTCTCCTTCTCCAGTTTCTTTCGTTCTTTCTGTCTCTGTAAAGAGAGAATGGTAAAAGGTGTGTTGAGGGAGGGTAAGGAGGACAGAGATGATGATGGCAGGTGGACCAGGTACGACAGAGATGATGATGATGGCAGGTGGACCAGGTACGACAGAGATGATAATGGCAGGTGGACCAGGTACGACAGAGATGATGATGGCAGGTGGACCAGGTACAACAGATGATGATGGCAAGTGGACCAGGTACGACAGAGATGATGACAGGTGGACCAGGTACGACAGAGATGATGATGGCAGGTGGACCAGGTACGACAGAGATGATGATGGCAGGTGGACCAGGTACGACAGAGATGATGATGGCAGGTGGACCGGGTACGACAGGGATGACAGGTGGACGTGGACCAGGTACGACAGAAATGATGGCAGGTGGACCAGGTACGACAGAGATGATGATGGCAGGTGGACCAGGTACGACAGAGATGATGGCAGGTGGACCAGGTACGACAGAGATGATAATGGCAGGTGGACCAGGTACGACAGAGATGATGATGGCAGGTGGACCAGGTACGACAGAGATGATGATGGCAGGTGGACCAGGTACGACAGAGATGATGATGGCAGGTGGACCAGGAACGACAGAGATGATGATGGCAGGTGGACCAGGTACGACAGAGAGGATGATGACAGGTGGACCGGGTACGACAGGGATGACAGGTGGACGTGGACCAGGTACGACAGAAATGATGGCAGGTGGACCAGGTACGACAGAGATGATGATGGCAGGTGGACCAGGTACGACAGAGATGATGATGGCAGGTGGACCAGGTACGACAGAGATGATGATGGCAGGTGGACCAGGTACGACAGAGATGATGATGGCAGGTGGACCAGGTACGACAGAGATGATGATGGCAGGTGGACCAGGAACGACAGAGATGATGATGGCAGGTGGACCAGGTACGACAGAGAGGATGATGACAGGTGGACCGGGTACGACAGGGATGACAGGTGGACGTGGACCAGGTACGACAGAAATGATGGCAGGTGGACCAGGTACGACAGAGATGATGATGGCAGGTGGACCAGGTACGACAGAGATGATGATGGCAGGTGGACCAGGTACGACAGAGATGATGGCAGGTGGACCAGGTACGACAGAGATGATGATGGCAGGTGGACCAGGTACGACAGAGATGATGATGGCAGGTGGACCAGGTACGACAGAGATGATTATGGCAGGTGGACCAGGTACGACAGAGATGATGATGGCTGGTGGACCAGGTACGACAGAGATGATGATGGCAGGTGGACCAGGTACGACAGAGATGATGATGGCAGGTGGACCAGGTACGACAGAGATGATGATGGCAGGTGGACCAGGTACGACAGAGATGATGATGGCAGGTGGACCAGGTACGACAGAGATGATGATGGCAGGTGGACCAGGTACGACAGAGATGATGATGACAGGTGGACCAGGTACGACAGAGATGATGGCAGGTGGACCAGGTTTGACAGAGGAGATGATGGCAGGTGGACCAGGTACGACAGAGATGATGATGGCAGGTGGACCAGGTACGACAGAGATGATGATGGCAGGTGGACCAGGTACGACAGAGATGATGATGGCAGGTGGACCAGGAACGACAGAGATGATGATGGCAGGTGGACCAGGTACGACAGAGAGGATGATGGCAGGTGGACCAGGTACGACAGAGATGATGATGGCAGGTGGACCAGGTACGACAGAGATGATGATGGCAGGTGGACCAGGTACGACAGAGATGATGATGACAGGTGGACCAGGTATGACAGAGATAATGACAGGTGGACCAGGTACGACAGAGATGATGGCAGGTGGACCAGGTATGACAGAGGAGATGATGGCAGGTGGACCAGGTACGACAGAGATGATGATGGCAGGTGGACCAGGTACGACAGAGATGATGATGGCAGGTGGACCAGGTACGACAGAGATGATGATGGCAGGTGGACCAGGTACGACAGAGATGATGATGGCAGGTGGACCAGGTACGACAGAGATGATGATGGCAGGTGGACCAGGTACGACAGAGATGATGAAGGCAGGTGGACCAGGTACGACAGAGATGATGATGACAGGTGGACCAAGTACGACAGAGATGATGATGACAGGTGGACCAGGTATGACAGAGATAATGACAGGTGGACCAGGTACGACAGAGATGATGATGACAGGTGGACCAGGTACGACAGAGATAATGACAGGTGGACCAGGAATGATGACAGGTGGACCAGGTACGACAGAGATAATGACAGGTGGACCAGGAATGATGACAGGTGGACCAGGTACGACAGAGATAATGACAGGTGGACCAGGAATGATGACAGGTGGACCAGGTACGACAGAGATAATGACAGGTGGACCAGGAATGATGACAGGTGGACCAGGTACGACAGAGATAATGACAGGTGGACCAGGTATGACAGAGATAATGACAGGTGGACCAGGAATGATGACAGGTGGACCAGGTATAATAAAGATAATGACAGGTGGACCAGGAATGATGACAGGTGGACCAGGTATGACAGAGATAATGACAGGTGGACCAGGAATGACAGAGATAAACAAATAGTCACTGGTTCCTTATTTCTCTGGTGCAATATCAAAAACCACCTCCATTATTCAACTCTATTACGTCATTAATTATTCATTAACATTAATTACACAGACATTTCTTAATGACTATGTAGCAACAATGTTACTGTAGTAATGACAGTGTTATTACAGGTTCCACAGGTAGAAGAGAAACTTCATTTTAAGTGTTACCAGGTTGATTATGATGTGGTATAGGTGTGACGTAGTACAAGTGTGTGTGTGTTCCACTCACCTTTCTCTTAGCCCTGCGTCTCTCTGCTCTCTTTCTTGTCTTCTCCTCCTCACTCAACTCCTCCTCCCCACTCAGGACATCTCCACCCGCGGCTGGACCTGGACCCCCTCTTCCTCCTCTTCCTCCTCCCCGCTCCATCTCCTCCTGCTCACCTGGCCCATCTAGAAACACACATAACCAAAGATCGAACACAAATTAACCAAAGAAAACACTTTGGTGTTTGTTTAGTGTTACTTTTGTAAAATGATCTTTACAGGTTGGTCTCACTGAGAAAGTTAGAGACTTTGCTGGAAGAGAACAAAGAGAACAGGGAGGAGAAAGAGAGAGGAAGAGGAGGAGAAAGATGAGGAGGAAGAGGTGGATGCAGCAGCCCAGATATATCCATGTTTGAATGGATTCTGATTCTTTCCAGGGATACACAACATCCTGAAATATATGTAGATGTTGTTGTTAGAAAGAATACTATATTTCCCTTGACGTAGTGATGCTGAATGTAAGAAATGGCTCAACATTCCCCACTCTCCCCTACAGGTTAGTCTCATTGAGATGGGGACTGGAGGGAAAAGAGAAGGAATGAAGAGGACAGGGAGGAGAAGAGAAAACACAGTACATGCTGCTAGAGATTCTCCTTTGTTCTTTGGGTGGAAACATATTGGACCAGTGGATCCGTACAGGAAGTGTATCGTTACCTTACCAACAAGAAATGAGACTCTTCCCCCCTCCCCCCAACACACTCATTTGGTGCATCCCAAATGGCACCCTATATTATTTAGTAAACTATTTTAGGTCATGGTCAGAATTAGTGCACTATATAGGGAATAGGGTGACATTTGGAACACACATTTAACAAAAAGGTTCAATCCAGACCAACTGTAGCTTGTTGAGGGCAGCACAGACAGGACAGAACCTTCCCCTTAAACACCCCACTGTCTGCCACCTGGGTGCTTCCCTTACCTGACCCTGATAACCTCCTGTACCTTGTGCTCCGGATCTGTGTCCCAAATGGAACCCTATTCCCTATCTCTATGTAGTGCACCACTTTTAACCAGGGCCCATAGTGTCAATAGTAGTGCACTACATAGGGAAAAGGGTGCCATTTAAGAAGCAACCTAGACATATTGGTGCTGGGCCTGGCAGGGTCCATAGTATTCCTGCATACAGGGAGGCTGCCTACAATGGTTTAATTATTTATTTCCATCAGCGTCCTTGTTTCTGGCTTATTCACTCAAGCCTCACAATCAGGAAAACGCTCGCCTGGTGGAACCAGCCTGACCGCTCATTCATTCAGTTTCATTTCAAGTGAAACACATTTGAGTTCTGGGGAAACTTTGAGAAACTGATTGAAGCTAGAAGGTACTTCCTGATCTCTTCAAATAAGAAACTCATTTCCGTGTCAAAACTTTTCAGTGCCCTACTTAACAACCCTCGTCTAAACGTCTCATATTAGTTTGTCTTTTTTCATCCCATTTTTACTGAGCCTGTTAGAATGAAACAATGACTGAAACACGACTTACTAAGAAACAAGCCGTACCGTCTACACTGGGAGTCAGGAAGCAAGTACAGGGAGTGGATCTTTAATAACTAAACAAGGGGTACCGTCTACACTGGGAGTCAGGAAGCAAGTACAGGGAGTGGATCTTTAATAACTAAACAAGGGGTACCGTCTACACTGGGAGTCAGGAAGCAAGTACAGGGAGTGGATCTTTAATAACTAAACAAGGGGTACCGTCTACACTGGGAGTCAGGAAGCAAGTACAGGGAGTGGATCTTTAATAACTAAACAAGGGGTACCGTCTACACTGGGAGTCAGGAAGCAAGTACAGGGAGTGGATCTTTAATAACTAAACAAGGGGTACCGTCTACACTGGGAGTCAGGAAGCAAGTACAGGGAGTGGATCTTTAATAACTAAACAAGGGGTACCATCTACACTGGGAGTCAGGAAGCAAGTACAGGGAGTGGATCTTTAATAACTAAACAAGCATAGACCAGAACGAGACACACGCGTAGTGTACAGCCATGGAACACAAACAGAGTCAATAACGCCTGGGGAAGGAACCAAAGGGATGACTGATATAGGGAAGGTAATCAGGGAGATGATGGAGTCCAGGTGAGTCTGATGAGGCGCTGATGCGCATAACAATGGTGACAGGTGTGTGTAGTAATGAGCCTGACGACCTCGAGCGCCGGAGAGGGAGTATACAAGCTGCAACGGTGTTGGAAAAAAAAAACATTCTGGTGCGAAATGAAAACCACATGTTGTGAATCTGGTTCCCAAGGCCAGCAGAGAAGCTGTTTGTGTTACACTACTTTGATAGGGAACAGAAAAATGATGGGAAAGGACTTTACCTCCCACCTCTCGCTCTTCTCTCTCTGCCATGCTCTCAGCCTCACTCCCTCTGCCACTCCTTCTCTCTCTGCCATGCTCTCAGTCTCTCTCTCTCAATTCAATGGGTTTTATTGGCATGGGGGACATACTGTATGTTTACATTGGGTTTTATTGGCATGGGGGACATACTGTATGTTTACATTGGGTTTTATTGGCATGGGGAACATACTGTATGTTTACATTGGGTTTTATTGGCATGGGGAACATACTGTATGTTTACATTGGGTTTTATTGGCA